>NW_016107937.1:56780-87283 GCF_001604975.1 Cebus imitator
GTCTCACTCTGTTGCCCATGCTGGATGCAGTGGTGCAATCTCAGCTCACTGCAACCTCTGCCTCCCAGGTTCAAGTGATTCTCCTGCCTCAGCCTATGAGGCCGCCACTATGCCGAGCTACTTTTTCTATTTTTAGTAGAGACGGGATTTCACCATGTTGGCCAGGCTGATCTCAAACCCCTGACCTCAAGTGATCCATCCGCCTTGGCCTCCCAAAGTATGGGGATTACAGGCATAAGCCAACACACCCGGTCTCTTTCTACTTTCTTAACCTTCTGATGTTTCATGTTTCTTTCATTTAATAACAACTAAAAGGCAGAATATGGGAGAGTGGATAGAAAAATCAAACAATTATATTCTGTGTACAAGAAACTCACTTCAGATATAATGACACATGTAGGTTTAAAATAAAAGGAAGAAAACATATATCATGCAAACATTAATCAAAAGAATGAATGGCTATGGAAGTATTAGATAAAGTATATTTCACAGCAAAGAAAATTACCAAGGACAAAGAAGAACATTACAGAATAATAAAACTGTTAATCCATCAAGAAGAAATAGCAATCCTAAATGTATAGGCACTAAATAAGTAAACTACAACTTATATAAATCAAAAACTGAAAAATTGAATTGAGCTACAGGCCAATCTATAATTATAGCTGGGGATTTTAATATTCCTTTCTCAGCAATTTATAGGACTAGATGGAAAATCAACAAGAATATAGAAGAACTCAACACCGTCAGCCAACAGGATATCAGTGATAGTTATATAACATTCCACCTTACATGACTAGAATACATATTTTTTTCCAGCACTTGTGAAATAAATATCAAGATAGATTGTATATAATCTATATAATTTTAGAAGAATGAAATTCACAGAGAATGTGTTCCTGACCACAATGAAATTGAACAAGGTATAAACAACAGACATGTAACAGGAAACTCTCCAGATAATCGGGAAAAAATACATTTATAAACAATCTTTGGATCAAAGAGGCAGTCACAAGGGAAATACAAAATATTGAACTGAGTAAAAATACAATGCTTGAAATTTATGGGGTGCAGCTAAAGCAGTATTTAGTGAGTATCCTATAGTACTAAATGCTTACATTAAAAAGAGAAAAAGCCTCAAATCATTAATATAATCTTCTACTTTAAAAATGTTGAAAATGAAGAACAAACAATACAAAATATGTAGAAAAAAGAGTATAATAAATAGAGCAGAATTCAATGAATTGGAAACAGAAAAACAATATAAAATACTGTAAAACAAGAAGTGGGTTTTGAAGAAAATCAATAAAACTGACAAACCTCTAGAAGGGCTGGCAAAGATAAAAGGAAGAAGATACAAATTACTAAGTCAGGAAAAACAGGGATATCACTACAGACCCTGTAGACAGAAAAAAATACGATAATAAGAGAATACTACAAACATCTCTACAGATATTAATTTGACCAATGAAATGAATCTATTAATTAAGAAGTATAAACTAACCCATATGAAACTGATATTTGAATAGCCCTACAGCCATGAAGAGAATTACATTTATAATGTAAAAACTTCCTTTTAAAATATCACTGGAAAATTCACTAAATGTATAAGAAATAATTAACTTCAATTCTTTACAATTTCTCTCAGAAAACAGATGTGAAAAGAACATTTCCTAGCTTATTCTGTTACCCTGCTAGCAAAAGCTGAAAAATAGCACACAAAGAAGAAAACCATAGTTCAATATCTTTAATGAATATAGATGCAAAAATCTTTTAAAAAACTTAGCAAATAGAATGCAGCTATGTGTATAAAATTATATACAATGACCAAATTGGGTATACTACAGGTTTAAAAGAGAAAAATCATAGGATCATATAAATTGATGAACAAAAATAATTTGACAAAATTCAACATCTACTTATTACCTTAAAAATCTCTGAAAGATAGGAAAAGAGGACAATTTCTTCAACTGATGAAGAATGTCTACAGGAAAACCTATAGCTAACATTCTACTTAATAGTTACAGACTAAATGCTTACCCCTAAAATTGGGAACAAGCAAGGATACTCATTCTCTTTAGTGTTATTCAACATAGTTTGGGAAGTTCTCATCAGAGGAAAGGATATATAGGCATAAAAATGATACAGGTCAGAAAAGAAGAAATAAAACTGTCATTTGTAGATGACATGAGGGTTTAGGTAGAAGATTCCAAGAATCTACCAAAAACTTCTAGAAGTGATAAGTGAGTTCACGAAAGTTGGGGAATACAAGACAAGTTATAAAAAATCCATACTATTTTCATAATAACAATAAATTTGTGGAAGCTGGAATAAACACACAACAGCATTAATAATAGTTCAAAAAATGAAATACTTAGGTATAAATGTAACAAAACCAGTATAGGACTTGATGATGAAAATTACAATATGCTGATAAAAGAAGTCAAAGAAGATCTACATAAATAGATATATTGTGTTTAGGAAATATAAGACTCAATGTAGTGGTGTCAGTTCTCCCCAAATTATGTGCAGGTTTAATAAATCTGAAATCAAAATCTCAGCATAGTATTTTTAGCACATGAACAAGAATATTCTAAATTTATAGGGAGGAGCAAAGAAGTCAGAATAGCTAAAACAATTCTGAAAACAAAGAAAAAAATGAGATGAATCACTTTGCCTAACATTGATTTTTAAAATATATATTTACAATAATTAATACTGTGGTATTAGTGGAAAGATAGATACAAAGATGGAGCAAAATAGTGAATCCACAAATAGATCCACACAAGTGCAGTCATTTGATTTTTGCGCAGGTTCAATTCAATGGAGGAAGGCTTTTTAGTAAATAGTGCTGAGACAATTGGATATTCATAGGCAAAAAAATGAACCCAAAACCAAACCTCATACTTTATATAAAAGTTAGCTCAACATGAATCTTAGCTTTAAATATAAAATCTAAAACCATAAAACTTTTAGAGAGTAATCTAAGACAAAATCTTCGGAGCAAAATTTTTAGAAGAGGTGTTGTGAAGGGTACTTCGACATGACATCAAAAGCATACCACCCCTCAAAAAAATTCAGTAATTGGACCTCGTTAAAATTAAACTTTTGCTCTGTTAAAGATCCAGTTAAAAGGATGAAAAAGCACCCAACACTGGAAGAAAATATTTTCAAACAATGTATGTGGGAAAGGACATGTATTTAGAGAATATAATGAACTTGCAAACTAAACAAAACAAAATTATATTAGAAAATGCCTGAACAACATGAACAGACATTTTACCAAAAAGGGCCATATGGATTGTGAATAAGCACATGAAAATATGCCCAACATCATTAGCCATTAGGGAAATGCAAAGTAAGAACAAGAAGAGATATCATTATGCTACAAGTGAGATGTCACTATAGAATGGCTAAAATGAAAAAAAAAAAAAAAAANAAAAAAAAAAAAAAAACAAAATAGTGACAATGGCAAATGCTGGGAAAGACTCAGAGTAACTGGATTACTCATACATTGCTGGTGAAAATGGTAATAACTCTGGGAAACAGTTTGGCAGTTTTATAAAAAGCTGCTAGACTTACACTTACCATACAACCCGATTCTTGGACTTGTGGGCAATTATATTCGCATAAAACTTATATTCACACAAAAACCTGTACAAAATTTTTTATAACATTTTAATTTGTAGTAGCCAAAATCTTTAAACAATCAAATGCCCTACAGTAAATGAGTGGTTTAGCATTTTGTATTATATCCATCTTATGGAATACCACTCAAAATAAAGAGGAATAAACTGTTGATGCATGCAGCAGTTCAGATGACTCTCTAGGGCATTATTCTAGGTGTAAAAAAGCCAACATCAAAAGGACACATACTATATTATTCCATTTAACAAACATTATCAAAATGACGTAATTATAGAAATAGAGAACATTGGTGATTGCCAGATGGTGGAGAGGTGTGGTGTGACCAGAAGGGATAGCACAAAGGAGACATGTAGAAGCTGAGATCTGTGATCATCAAGTCTGCATCTTCACTGTAATGATAGCTCTACAAATCTAAACACATATGAAATGACATGGAACTATACACTTAATTGTCCTGGTATCAAAACCCTCTTTTGATGTCATATTATAATTATGTAAGATTGAACCCTTGAGGAAGAAGTATGTGAAGGATATCTGATACCTTTCCCTATTATCTTTGGAACTTCCTGTGAATCTATAAGCTACAGCCTCACAGAGAGCCAGTTCCTGCGCCAGCTCCTGGAGTTTCTTGCCCTGATGTGGCAGCCGGCATGTCTGACTGCACAGTCGCTGGACCCCACACTTGCTCACACACCCCTTACCACCCTATGTCTGATTTGCCCTTGGCAGGAGTGGGCCTGCCAGGCCGAGTTGGTGGAATGAGCCCCGTGGGCCCAAGCAAAACTCAAACGTGCCACTAGCCAGAGGTTTCAGGCCAGAAAAGCAACACCCCAAGGATCCTGTAACAATATGATGAGGACTACCGCCTAATCTAAGTCTTATAGAGTGGCACTATTCCACTCCATTCCACTCCACCTGGACTAATTCTGATGTACTGTTATGTTTACCATCCACTAAAATCACTTCCCCATTCACTGTTGTGATAGATAACCACTATCTTCCACCTTTTAGAAGATACTATTCTTGGCAGTATGATATTGGCAGTAGGATATCACAGCACCAGTATTCTTGGAAGCAGCCTGACTTCTTTCTTAACTGTACTGTGAAGTTATCTATGCAAAGAATCATGTCTCAGGTGTTGAGGATTAATCTGTGAAATGTGTAATTTTTCTAGTGGGGAATGATGGAGACATCACACATGCATCCACTGCAAACATTGCCCACTACTCCTCTAGGTTAAATGACAGCTCTGCCCCTCCTCTTCTTGGTGTCTATAATTCCTGCATGCCATCAGATCCTTCTGCCTGTGTGTCTTCTGTGGCATATACATACACACAAAGACACTCACAAACTTGACCTCAAAAATCAAAAGGAAACATTACTTATAAAAACCCAAAAATCCTTGGAGATTCCTGATAGCTTGCTCACACTACCTAGCTGATTTCACATATTTTATTCCATAAACTGTGCATTGAAAAACTGATAATGTTAAGACGTCGAGGAGCTGAGGGAATTGACCTGCTCACCTTTATCTTTTTACTCTTTTATTCCACCCTTCTGCGTATAAAATTACAGACAAGTACTTTCTGTGTCTTTATTTACAACGACAATGTTCAATGTTGTTAACAGGCAGTTACTTCACCCAGTAAGCTTGGCAAAGCTCTTGTTGCTGATTCACTTTTCAACCCAGAAACAGCTGTGCTGGACTGCAGCTGATTCCTCTCAACTCCCGTGAGAGTACTCTGTCTAGATTTCTGGTCTTTCCTTTCCACTTTCCCTTGTCTGTTTATTTCTTCAACAAATGTTTATTCAGGAACTACAATGTGGTAATAATATGCTGGATGTTGGGAATCCAATGTTGAGCAAGTATTTTCCTCACTTTTAGGTTTCATGTTGGTGAGGACATTCATCTTTCCTGGTTGCAGTATGAGTCATACCATTATTCAGAAAAGAAAGAAATTAACCACCCATAACATCTAGATAGTACCAGATAGCATCTAGAAAAATGTTACAGCAATTCCTGTGTGATTTGGCATCTCCCTAGCATCTTCACAGAGAGTATTTCATTTACTCTCTTTCCGCTTGAATGGTGAAGTCAGAAATCTTAAAAGTGGTGTAGTGTCAGTATCTCTTGGGAAGCAATTTTTAGCCCCACGAGATATTTCTATTATATTTTCCAATATTAAAGAGCTTATCTATTTAAAAAAGTAGCATTGGTTTATAATGTGACTATGTTCCCTATTTTACTTTTTAATAATTTCAATTTATTCTAGAGTCAAGGTTTCATGCACAGGTTTGTTTTACGGGTATGCTGCATGATGCTGAGGTGTGGGATGTGAATGATCCCATCACCCAGGTAGTGAGTATAGGGATATGGACAGAAGACAGAGAAATACTGGGTAGAAGAGGGCAGTTCACTGGCAAAGTCCCCACCCTCGAGACTGGAGACCTGCAGACATAAGTGAAAACAGGAATTTCTGTTATTGTACCCCAAAAGTGGCCTTCTGGTCTGCTATGCCTTCCTATCCTATACCTATATAAGTTCCGAAACCCAGATTCCAGAGGCATACAAGGAGATGAGGAGATGACGGAAGACAAAAAATGGAAGAAAGGTGAAACAAAGAGAGAGAGAAGAGAAGGAACATCTGAATGCCCAGAGGAATTCAGCTGGGGGCAGTTGGAGGGGAGTTCGGCCACTAGGTGGCCAAGACTCCAGGGAAAGATCATCTTCCCCCTCCATCGCCCTTCCAGCTCCCCATCCATCTTGCTGAGAATCACCTCCACTACTCAGTAAAGCCCTGCATTCATTTTTCAAGCTAGTGTGTGACCCAATTCTTCTGGGACGCTGGGCAAAAGCTTGGGATACCGAAAACTGTCACACTGGCCCTCTGCCCTTGAGAAAAGGCAGAGGGTCCATTGAGGTTAACACTTAAGCAGTCTGTGGATGACAAGCAAAAGGTGGTGAAAAGAGTTGGTTGCCCATTAGGAAAGACAAAGAAATAGAGGTGACTCTCATTTCCCTTCCTTCTTTCAGTGAAAACTCAGAGTGTGAGGGAGAGAGAAAACAAGTACCTCTTTTTCTTTTCCATCCTTTTGTCTCTGAGTCTTGGTGACATTGGCAGGTGCCACCCCTGAGTGCAAATACAACATGCACCCATGAAGAAGGAAAGCCCCAGAGAATAGGAATTATTTGCCCTCATCTATGCCTCCATCCTCTCTACTGCTGGCAACCTTTGAGATCCCTGGGCCTCATTTATGTTACGGAACATGGCCTCCTTCCATGTGTTGAGGGCTTTAGTCAGCAGGAATTGGTCCTGCCCATTTACATCGTGCGTGTTGCCTGGATATGGATCTTTCAGATCTGGTTTTCCTTTCTAGGTCTTCATTTGGATGCTTGGAATCAAATCTGAGACCAAAAAATGTATTTTGGGGGCTGTCTGTATCTCTTTAGATTGTCTCAGATGAGCCCTGTTGAATTTGCAGTTATCAGCCAGCAGGGGTCGCTTCTCCATTATTTTTCCTATCCTAAGCAAAGTGCTGGGGATAGGAGCCCTCTCATTTAGAAAAGAGAGAGAGAAAAAAATAGTTTAAGGGGCAAAAGTGGGAGATCCTGGGGAAAAAAACACCTTGCTCAGTGCAAATAGGTTTCTTTGTCATTGTATTCTTCACCTGGTTTAGACTGGGGTGACCTTCTTGGCCAGGGGAAGAAAAGTTCCATTGGCATGGCAGGTGGGAAGTGCTGGCCGGCTGGCCACATGATGCCCTAGCAGCAGTAGTGGTTTTCTCCCACTCCTTGTGGCCATTGGGCATGGCTTATGCATGCTGTGGACATGCCCAGGTACCAAAGCCAAAAGGGAATGAGTAATGAGAAGATATGTCATGTGCTGTGTGTCTGTGCCTGTCAGGTTGGGGATGAGGATGGCACCTCTAGAATAACCATAAACCACATTGTTTTGAATTTACATATGGCATCAGGGAAGGGGGTGAAATCCTCTAACTGGAATTTAAGCAGTACCAATGGATGATTCTAAATGAGATCTCAATGATGAGATGGGAGACTGGAAGAGGAGACACTTTATCTATCTATCTATCTATCTATCAATCAATTAGTCAATCATCTATCTATCTATTTCTTTTTATTGTGTTTTAGGTTTTTGGGGTACATGTGAAGAACATGCAAAATTGTTGCATTGGTACATATATGGCAATGTGGTTTGCTGCCAATATTGATTCTTCCTAACCATGAGCATGGAATGTTTCTCCATCTGTTTGTGTCCTCCCTTATTTCCTTGAGCAGTGATTTGTAGTTCTCCTTGAAGAGGTCCTTTACATTCCTTGTTAGTTGTATTCCTAGGTATTTTATTCTCTTTGTAGCAATTGTGGATGGTAGTTTGTTCTTGATTTGGCTCTCTTTAAGTCTGTTATTGGTGTATAGGATTTTTGCACATTGATTTTCTATCCTGAGACTTTGCTGAAGTTGCTTATCAGTTTCAGGAGATTTTGGGCTGAGACGATGGGGTCTTCTAAATATACAATCATGTCATCTGCAAATAGAGACAATTAGACTTCCTCCTTTCCTAATTGAATACGCTTTATTTCTTTTTCTTGCCTGATTGCTCTGGCTAGAACTTCCAATACTATATTGAATAGGAGTGGTGAGTCTCTGCCAAGTTTTGGTATCAGGATGATGTTGGTCTCATAAAATGATTTGGGAAGGATTCCCTCTTTTTGGATTGTTTGGAATAGTTTCAGAAGGAGTGGTACAAGCTCCTGTTTGCACATCTGGTAGAATTCGGCTGTGAACCCATCTGGACCTGGGCTTTTTTTGGTGGGTAGGCTATTAATTGCTACCTCAACTTCAGCCCTTGTTTTGTTTTATTCAGGGTTTTGACTTCTTCCTGGTTTAGACTTTGGAGGATGCAAGTGTCCAGGAATTTATCCATTTCTTCCAGGTTTACTGGTTTATGTGCATAGAGTTATTTGTAGTAAACTCTGATGGTGGTTTGTATTTCTGTGGAATCTGTGGTGATATCCCCTTTATTGTTTTTTATTGCATCTATTTGATTATTGTCTCTTTTCTTTTTTTATTAATCTGGCTAGTGGTCTGTCTATTTTGTGATCTTTTCAAAAAACCAACTCCTGGATTTATTGATTTTTTGAGGGTTTTTTTTTGTGTGTCTCTATCTCCTTCAGTTCTGCTCTGATCTTAGTTATTTCTTATCTTCTGCTAGCTTTTGAATTTTTTTTTGATCTTGCTCCTCTAGCTCTTTCAATTTTGATGATAGGGTGTCGATTTTAGATCTTTCCTCTCTTCTCTGGTGGTATTTATTGCTGTAAATTTCCCTCTCAACAGTGCTTTAAAGGTGTCGCAGAGATTCCGGTAACTTGTGTCTTCATTCTGGTTGGTTTCGAAGAACATCTTTATTTCTGTCTTCATTTCATTGTTTATCCAGTCGACACTCAGAAGCAAGTTGTTCGGTTTCCAAGTGGTTGTATGGGTGTGAGTGTGTTTCTTGATCCTGAGTTCTAGTCTGATTGGGCTGTGTTCTGATAGTCTGCTTGTTATGATTTCTGTTCTTTTGCATTTACAGTGTTAGTGGGAGTGTAAATTAGTTCAACAGTGTGGCGATTCCTCAAGGATCTAGAACTAGAAATACCATTTGACCCAGCAATCCCATTTCTGGGTATATACCCAAAGGGTTATGAAACATTCAATTATAAAGACACAGCCACACCTATATTTATCGTGGCACTGCTTACAATAGCAAAACTTGGAACCAACCCAAATGCCCATCAGTGATAGACTGCATAAAGAAAATGTGGTGGATATACACCATGGAATACTATGCAGCCATAAAAATGATGAGTTCACATCCTTTTGGGACATGGATGAATTTGGAAGCCATCAATCTCAGCAAACTGATCCAAGAACAGAAAACCAAACACCTCATGTTCTCACTCATAGGCGGGTGTTGAGCAATGAGAACACATGGACACAGGGATGGGAGCATCACACACCGGGGCCTGTCAGAGGGTGGTGGTGCCAGGGGAGGGATAGCAGGGTGTGGGGAGATTGGGGAAGGATAACATTGGAAGATATACCTAATGTAGATGATGGGGGGATGGATGCAGCAAGCCACCATGGCATGTGTATAGCTATGTAAGAAACCTGCACGATCTGCACATGTACCCCAGAACTTAAAGTATAATAAATAAATAAAAATAAAAGGAAAAACATTATTTCAAATGCTGTCAAAAAGCCAAGGCCAATCATACTCATGGAGGAATGAAATTCAAGTAATAGTGAGGAAACCACCTGGCAAATGGTTGTAGGTCACACAGACCTCCTACTCTGTTGTCTGAACAGAAGTTTGTTCCTGTCTTAGGACCTTTGCACTTGCCTCTGATGATTCCGCTTCTCAGGGTGTCATGGCAAGCTCCTTCACTATTCTCAGATCCCCCTCTGCCTGATCCCCCTGAATGCATCTAGTCCTCTGCTTATCATTCTCTCTCACATCATCCTATTTATTTTCTTTAAATGTAATCATCTTGGTTTTTCTTCCATTTACTTGTTTATTGACTGCCTTTTGCACTAGAATATAAACTCCTAGAGGCAGGGCTTCTGACTCTTCATTCATGTCACCTAGATCAATGCCTAATATATGGTAGGTGCTTAATTAATGTTTCAAATGAAAGAGAATAATGAAGATATATATGAATAATCATGAAGAGATACCCATATCTCTGTTGTAACTATGTAGATGTATTTTTATGAAGAGAGATCTATTTATTTATCTATATATCTCTCTAGATAGATACATAGATATTTCTCTCTATATCTCTCTGATATGAGATATATATGGATATCTATATATATTCTTATATATATCTATGTATCTCTAATATGGATATATAGATATATACGATATATGGATATATAGACATATATTTATTTACACTGACTAGGCAACAAATATTATACTTATATCTAGATATATATGGATCTCTCTCTCTATATATATCTAGATATTTATGGATATCTTTCTATATTTGAGGCTTATTCTGTGGGGAGTTAATAATTGATTTTTCAGAAATGATAACTACATTATGTTCTCTTAGAGATGCAGCTGCTACACAATTTTTACCATTTGTTTTTCAACTTGTATTTTAGATTCTGGGGTACATGTGCAGGTTTGTTATAAAGGTATATTGCATCATGCTGTGGTTATTGGGTAGAGTATTCTGTAGGTGTCTATGAAGTCCAATTGGTCAAGTGTCGAATTTAAGTCTAGAGTTTCTTTGTTAGTTTTTTGAATTTTTACCAATTCTTTATTGAAGAGGAAAAAGATACTTTGTTGTCTGAATTATCCCATGTTTAGTTTTAGAAGTACCCTCAGGAAATTTACTTTGAATTGCATAAAAAATGAATTAATGGATATACTGGGAGGTAGACTGATGAATAGACATGAGATGGAGCAAATTTACTGGAATAGTAATGTTGATATAGAGTGATGGCCATATAGATCTTCAGTATAAAATTATTTCAACATTGCTATATTTTCAAACTTTCATAAAGTGCTGGGAAAGAAATCATAACTGAGTGTCTCCTTGCCTTCAATAGAACTCAAGTTTAATCTCCTGTGCATTCTGCACTTTTCAGATTGTACCAGAAGTGTCTCTGACTAGCATGGAAGCAGACAAAAAAGTCCTTTATTTACACTGACTAGGCAACAAATATTATACTTATATTATATGCCATTGGTAAGATTTCCAACAATAAGAACTGTGCACTCACATGGTTAATCAGAAGTTTGGGTAAGTGGTATCTTGGCTTTCCCCTACCTGCTCCACAACCTTGAGATATGCAGGCTGGTACCAGGGGATTAATTACAGTCAGAGGTGGAAGATGACTCATGGATATTACTTGTTGCAACAGGAGAAATCATTTTTTCATTTGTGACTCATAAGCCTCTGGGAAAAGGTACTGTGTCATTGCTCAAATGATTCAATGTCTTTCTATCCTGTAAGTCTATGTGACTCTGTGGCCTTTCATGGTTTTTGTGGATCTAGGATGGGAGGAACCCTAATTATAAGAATAACAGTAACTAGAATGTGAACGGGTGTTGCCGGCCTATAAAACCATTTCATTTGCCTTACTTCATGTGACCGTCACAACCATCCTATGATGTACATAGGCCAGGAAATATGAAGCATCACACCTGTACAAATGTGGAAACTAAGTGTGTAAGTGACATGGCCAAATTCGGTGTAGGATACTAAGTGAATAAACTGAAATTAGAATCTAGGTTTCTGACTTCTCATCCAGGCATTCTTACTTAATGCCCAACTAAACATGCAGGCAAATTCTCACTACCTAATTTTGCCAAGAAGAGTAAAGCTTTAGAGGAAATAGGATCAGGGAAAGCTGTATGAAGAGAGCTATAAGGAAGATGAATATTTTCTCTGGCTTAAATATATGCCATTTCCTTGTCTTTTTACTTTGGATTTCCTGGCCTGGGAATTAAAGAGCATTGACTGTGGAGTCAGATATTCCTGGGTCTGAAGCTCTACTCCACCAATTTCTACCTGCAACATCAGGCAAATTGCTTGGCCTTCTTAGGCCTCAGGTTTCATATCTGAAAAATGAGGTTTAATTGTTGCACCTATGCCCAGTGGGCCTGTTTTAAGGGTTAAATGGAATTATGCCCATGCAGGGTATATATCGGTATTTATTGATGGTAGATCCTTATAAGTATTGGTAAGAATTTTATCTAGCAATCCTAATTCTGGGTATTTGTCAAGAAAATCAAAATCAGAATCTCAAAGATATATCAGCATTCCCATGTTCATTGCAACATCATTCGCAATAGTCGCAATGAGGAAACAAACTAAATATCCAGCAAAGGGTAAATGAATTAAGGATGTGGTGTATACATACAATGGAATATTATTCAGCTCTAAGAAAGAAGGAAATCCTGCAATAGCAACAACATAAATTAAACTTAAAGACATGATTCTAAGTGAAATAAGGCAGTCATAGAAGAACAAATACTGTATGACTCTGTTTACATGAGATATTTAAAATAGCCAAACTCATAGAAACAAAAAACAGAATGTTGGTTTCCAGGGACTGGAGGAAGGGGGAAATGGAAGTGCCAATCAACAGGTATAAAATTTCAGTTATGTGAGATGAATAATCTCTAGAGATGGATGTTACCCTATCATGTCTATAGAAAACAATACTATATTGTACACTTCAAAATATGTTAATAGGATAGAAGTCATAATAAGTGTTTTTACCATGATAAAATAAAAAAGAATTTTAATAATTCAAAATAGAATATGGAATTATTCTCATATATCTAATAAAATTTAAGAATTCCAATTGGAAGAAATTACATTAACAGGTTTCTAGAATCAGAAAATTCTTGTAATAAGAAAACTTTAAATGGTTTTCTAGGTATGTAATATAAGCTTAAGGGACAGACATAAAAATTAAGGAGCAGAAATTTCTTTTGGTGAGTTGTTAAACAAAAGGAAGGATTTCCATGAGAGAGGTCAAGGAGGACTTTTCTTGCTATAGCCCCTTAGAATTGGCATCCATCCATGCATTCATTTCTTCCTCCATTTAGCACATCTCTACTGAGTGTCTCTAACATGTTGGGAAGTCCCTGCTTCATGGATACTGTAGGCTAGAGAGGGAGACAAACAAATTAACACACCACATATATTAATGTAAAATGATACCCATGGTAACTGCTACAGAGCATATCCCAGGAAGCTTTGACTTAGTGAGGAAGCACTCTGGGATAGTGAGAAAAGCTATGCTGAGACATGGTAATAGTGCTGAGATCTGAAAGTGAGTGGAAGCTTGACCAGGTGAGATGGAGTGAGGGCAGGGAGTTGACAAAATGGCTCAGCCATTGGGATCAGGAGCACAGAGCCTGTGGCACAAAACAGTGTGAAGACTTGAAGGGAGCCAGCGGGCTGAAACAGAGAGAGCAAGAGACAGAGTGGTACAAGGTGGGGCAGTGAACATGGGGCAATCTTGGGGTTTGGACTTTATAATAAGAGTCATGGGAATCCATTGAAGAGTTTCAGATAGGACTAGAACACAACTGCCAGGAGTCATTTAGTAGAAAGAGACATAAGCCTGGTTGATGAAGCCACTTTCATTCTAGATATGCCCATAAAGCAGAGCCCAATAGCCTGAAGGGTAGAAATAAAATAACCTGCAGGATCTGAATTTAACTCAGTGCTCAGTGGTATTCAAAGCTGTGAAAGCAGTAGACTTTGGTTCTCCTCCTCTGGAAAGTGTATTGAACAAGCAATGAAAATATGGTTAATGCCTCACCAAGTGCAAGTACCAGTCACCACAGGTGAGAGAGAGACATCAGTCGAGATAATGAATTCAGAAAATAATGATTTTCATTAACTAAAAACTTACTAAGCCAATTAAAATTTACCCCACTGATATATTTTCCTTCTTACCTAGCACCTTTCCCCCCATGGTCCTCATTTTTGTATTTACTATTCTCTTGGTTCTCTTTATCACGTTACTACGTATTTATGTATTCTTAAGCAACACATTGTATAGTTTGCACATTTTTGTAAACCATAGAAATACAAATGATCATAAGAGCCTATTGTGAGCAATTATACACAAACGAATGGGATAACCTAGAATACACGGATAAATTCCTGGAAACATACAACCTACCAAGCTTGAATCATGAAAAAAGAAAATCTGAACAGATCAACAATGATTAAGGAGATTGAAGCAGTAATCAAAAACCTCCCAGCAAAGAAAAGCCTAGAACTAGATGGGCTAGCACCTTTTTTGAATTTTCAATTTTGTTTATTTATGTGCTTACTTACTTATTTGAGAGACAGAATCTCTAATTAAAAAAAACTCTCTAGTTGCTCAAAAGTCTCTATGTTGCCCAGTCTTGAACTTCTGGTTTCAAGAGATCCTCCTGCCTTGGCCTCCCAAATGTTGGGATTACAGATGTGAACCACCTGCCTGGCCCAACCATCTTTTTTGAACTGATTTCATGTGTCTTTGTATAATCTGTCTAAATTTCCCAACTTTCTTCAAGTTACACAGTAATAATTCTGTTCGGAGATTAACAAAGTGGGCCATTTTTAACACTGAGGGGAGAATATGTTTTAGATAGTAAATTTGCCCAAAGAGAGTCTGGTTGCTATTTCTAAATAATCAGGAGAACAAGTAGTGCTTGAGAATCTCTCGTTTGGACCAGGGGAGACAGAAAAAACAATCACTGAGCCCACTCCCACTTGCAACCCTGATTGAGGCAGGAGAAATTATCTAGACATCCACCAGTGGAAGGAATGTGGTCTCTTGCCTGCCTATTATGAAGAGACCTGAAGTCTAAATAGCTTTTTATTCTTTTCATCTCCTGCCTAACTTTCCTATTTGACATTAGCCATTACAATTTTAATAACACCTCTTCCTTGAAGACAACCAGTCTTCGTTTTCTTAACTTTGCCATGCATGATTAAGTCCCCAGGAGCTATGAGTGATTTAATGTGTTCTTTTCCAGTAGGGGTTTAATTGAGAAACAAACAAAGCAAAAAGAGTATTTCACAGAGCTTGGAGGAAGGGAATAAATGTATACTGGTAGAATTTCAGGGAACAGATAATCCAGTAGTGCTGACTCCCTTGGAGCTGGGGAAGCAAGCTTGCACTATTGTGCTTTCCCTCCCTGCAGCTAAGGTAAGCTTTAATGAAAGTGTAGACGCTAGAGATCAGTATGTTATCAAGGGTGTCCACTTATTCCTCTAGCACGAAAACTTTCTTTTGTGAGAAAGCCCTCTTGTCCTAAGACATGCTTACTTTGGTGTCAAGTTTAAAAAATGCCTTGTCAATGCCTGGGGTTTCCATTAAAGAAAACCAAGCTCTTTCTTTCACCAGGGTAACCTAATTACAAGGTATAGTAGTTATGCTCTGGTAGGCAACATACTTAAAACACAGTCTTTTCTTGCTTTTTTTTTTTTTTTTCAGTTGTACTTTGGACTCTGGGGCACATGTGCACATCCTGTATCCTGCAGGATTGTTGCATAGGTACATACATGCCATGGTGGTTTGCGGTCTCCATCCCCACCCCCGCAACCCCCTGTCACCTACATCAGGCATTTCTGCCGGTGTTATTCCTTCCCATCCTCCCTGCGCCTCCACTGTCCCTCCCCTCCCCTCCCCTCTACCCCTCCCCATCTAGCCCAGTGAGCGTGGTTCTCTTCCCTGTGCCCAAGTGTTCTCGTTGCTCATCGCCCACCTATGAGTGAAAACATCCAGAAATACAGTCTATTCTTTAGGCAAACACAAGGCATCTTTAAATATAGAACATTAACCTGCTTGATCTGTTGCTATTAGGACTAGATGTAGGAAGTTCTTTTAAGATATTTCATAGACATTTTAATTTTTCCACTTGGAAAGAAAATGTATATAAACATTAATGACACATACACAGTTACAAGAATGAAGCTCTGAAGTCAATATTGAAATATTTGAAGAAATTTTAATGTCACTTATATTCAGTTTTTAAAGAAAAAGAAATCCACATATCTGAAAAGAAAAAAGTAAGAAAGTTTGTGTTTCAACAGGAGCTTCTTAAACATGTTTTTCTTTTCTAAGATCAATTGCATTAATTTCCAAAGTACCCCATTAGATGGTTGTCTTTTGGCCCAGTCTCGATGTCCACTTCATTCATAAAACATTTGCCTGGTTTTTTGTACTTCTGGCCCTTGACTGAGATGACCTGACTAAGGTCTACTGGGGAGACTGAATTTAAGGTCCTAATGAGAAAATGTTGTGCTCCATTTCTGTTTTGTCACCCTGGTCAGTGTCATCTTGTGTTTCCTATTTGCAGAGAAGACTTTTAGGGAAGGGGTTATCACATGTGATTGGGATTCAAGTTCCTAGCACAGTCAGGTATACCAATGGTGATAATTAAGTCTCAAGCAGGGAAGAGCTCTTGCACGTGCACCCACCCACATCAGAAATGCAATTACATGCATGTCAGGGCTGACATTCAGCATCATTTTTCATAGTAAGCATCCACCCAGAGGGCTGCAGATTTCTTCAAGGCTCTGTGGAAGGAAAAAACAAGATAATCAGGAGGTGAGACTGTAATCTCAAGAAAACTCCTACATGGAATTTGGTTCTCTGCCTGGTTCAGAACAATGCTGTCATTTCCAGCTATATCTGACAAATGTCATCCCCTGTTGACCAATGGAAGGGGATGAAATACACTGAATTGTTTTTAGTGGGTGAATTCACCTTTCCTTCATGGAGAACACTGAGATTTTCTTTCATTGTAATCTTTTCTGAACCCATATACCTGTAAATCCACCTGTCCTATATCTACCAATCAACCCTATTTTATAATATGGAAGACATTTTTCTAGGCTCTGTTGGTACAGCAATGAGTAGGATAGATGTGAGTCCTGTCCACATGAAACTTCTGGTCTAGCTTGGAAGACCCATAGTAAATAATTTATTAGGTGGGTGCGGTGGCTCATGCCTGTAATCCCAGCACTTTGGGAGGCTGAGGTGAGTAGATTATGTGGTCAAGAGTTTGAGACAAGCCTGACTAACATGGCAAAATCCTATCTCTACAAAAATACAAAAATATACCACCATTCAGGCATGGTGGTATACATCTGTAATCCCAGCTACTCAGGAGGCTGAGGCAGGGTAATTGCTTGAACTTGGGAGGTGGAGGTTGCAGTGAGCCGAGATTGCACCACTGCACATCAGCCTGGGTGACAGAGTGAGATTCTGTCTCCAAAAAAAAAAAAAAATTATTGCCAATCTGTTATTTGAATACAATTGTGATAAAACAAGAACATGTGACTAATTTAGTTTTTGGGGTCAGAGGAGATAGACATGAGGAAAAAGCATTTGAGTTGAGCCTTGGAGAGAGAATGGCAATTGACAAGGTGGTATCGGGGAGGTGAAGGTTTGGAGGGACATTCTAGGCAGAAGAAAAAGTGACAAAGGGATAAGACAACTAGAGAAAGGAGTTTCACAGTAACTGAAGGTAGGGCGGTTCCCTGGAGGACAGACAGAGAAGAGGAGAGTGGTGGAAAGTCTGAAGCTGGAGCACTGCTCAGGGATCAGATCAGATCAGGCCTGGCCTTGTTGGCCTCATTCAAGATAGTTTTTTTTTTTTTTTTTTTTCGATTCTAAAAGAAAAAGAAAGTTATTAAACCTAGATTATTGGCTGTTAATTTAACCAGCACAATGTTCTTTAGGCAATTGCATGTGAGTGCCTAAGGATGAGTATGGATTTTCAGTTTCTGCATGCCTCACTACTCTCAATTCATCACCCCAGCCTGAGTTGCACGTTTATACCCCACTGGACCTTGCAGGCATCTAAATTTGCAACACTAGATCAGATGATCTGACAGTTCCTCCCACTGCTTAAATTCTAACATATATAGGAAGCTCTGTGCGAGATAGAAAGGCAAATAATATGCAGCCTTGATTTTAAGAAATTTGAAATTTAGTAGGTTGGTAAAGCACTTTCACTAAGCAGCATCTAGAAGTAAAATGTCAGTATTATTATTACTTTGTTGTTGTTGATACTGCTCCCTACGGTGCAGTGTATCCATGCTGAGCACACAGGTGACCCTTAATAAATGGTTGTTAAGTGAATGTATCACAAGCCACTGCATGGTCTGGAGAATGGCAGAAAAGATAAATGAGAGCTGTGAGCTGAGAGAAATTATTTTATTACCTGTGAATATCCACATGGGTTTATTCATATACCGCAACCCGTGCTTGGCACACAGAGACCTCACCAGAAGCGCCCCTTTGTGATAATTATGACCTGGCACTGTGGGGAACAGACTGGGGAAACAGATAAGAGATATAAAATTTAGACTTAAAGAAAAACTCTGAGTTTTCTTCCTTCTATTACCAAATAAAACTATATCAGCAACACAGACCCAACCTTGACCTTGCACAATACTGCTGTTTTGGAAAGTTCAAAAACTCTTGTCAAAATATCCTTATCTCCTAACAGCTCTGCAGGCCAAGTGGGTGGTGAATGTTTGGGAAATGCAAACAGAATATGATTTTCATCAAATATGTTTATTTTTGGCCAGGTCCAATGAAGATATGGGTTGTCTATTACTTTGAATTACCTAGGGGTGCTGAAGATACCCTTCTCCTCCATCTCTGTCTCTGTTTTTGTATTTCGCTTTCTCTCTATTTATCCGACATGGTTTGGCTGTGCTTCCGCTCAAATCTCACCTTGAATTGCATCTCCCAGAATTCCCACAAGTTGTGGGAGGGACCCAGGGGGTCCATAATTGAGTCATGGGGGCTGGTTTTTACCATGCTGTTCTTGTGATAGTGAATAAGTCTCATGGGATCTGACGGGTTTATCAGGGGTTTCCACTTTCACTTATTCCTCATTTTCTTTTGCCACCACTATGTAAGAAGTGCCTTTTGCCTCCCACCATGATTCTCAGGCCTCCCAAGCCATGTGGGACTGTAAGTCCAATTAAACCTCATTTCCTTCCCAGTCTCGGGTATGACTTTATCAGCAGTGTGAAAACAGATTAATATAATAAATTGGAACTGGGAATGGAGTGTTGCTGAAAAGATACCTCAAAATGTTGAAATGACTTTGGAACTGGGTAACAGGCAGAGGTTGGAACCATTACGGGAAAGTTTGGAACTTCCTAGAGACTTGTTGAATGGCTTTGCCCAAAATGCTGATAGTGATATGAATAATAAGGTCCAGGCTGAGGTGGTCTCAGGTGGAGATGAGGAACTTGTTGGGAACTGGGGTAAAGGTGACTCCTGTTATGTTTTAGCAAAGAGACTGGTGGCATTTTGCTTCTACCATAGAGATTTGTGAAACTTTGAACTCGAAAGAGATGATTTAGAATATCTGATGGAAGAAATTACTAAGCAGCAAAGCATTCAAGAGGTGACTTGGGTACTGTTAAAGACATTTAATTTTATAAGGAAAGCAGAGCATAAAAGTTTGGAATATTTGCAGCCTGACTATGCCATAGAAAAGAAAATCTCAGTTTCTGGGGAGAAATTCAAGTGGGCCGCAGAAATTTACATAAGTAGCAAAGAGCCTAATGTTAATCCCCAATACCATGGGGAAAATGTCTCCAGGCCATGTCAGAGGCCTTCATGGCAGCCCCTCCCATCACAGGCCCAGAGGCCCAGGAGAAATAAATGTTTTTTGTGGGCTGGGCCCTTGGGCTTTTGGACCTTGGGCTGCCTGCAGCCTAGGGGCTTGGTGTCCTGTGTCCCAGCTACTCCAGCCATGGCTAAAATGGGCCAATGTACAGCATGTACACTAAGAAAAATTGGCAAAATTTAACTGGTACATGACCTTCCTTTAGGAACACTCAACTAGCAGGGAAAAATGCCTCAAGTGAGCATGCATGCAACTTTAGTAAACACACTATATGTGTGGCACCTCCCAAGTGCTGGTGGGCCACTGTGCATGCAGACAGCTCACCCCAACGAAAGACTCAGGGGAGAAGAAACACAAAAGCTGGAGTCATACCAGAGTATAAAACCCCAAGTGAAGGGCAGAACAGTGAACTTGGCTCTCGCAAGTCATTTGCTTGGACCTCTTCCAAGTGTACTTTACTTCCTTTTGTTCCTGCTCTAAAACTTTTTAATAAACTTTCACTCCTGCTCTAAAACTTGCCTTGGTTTCTCAGTCTGCCTATGCTTCTCGGATAAATTCTTTTCACCGAGGAGGCAAGAATCGAGTTGCCGCAGACCCGTATGTATTCGCTGTGGCTAACACAATGAAATAAGATTTCCAGGGTCCTTACAGGTATAAAATTTATTCTGTACTTCTAAGAGTCTCAGATTCACTGGAAAGTCTGTGTTCCATGGGAGTTTAGAGCAGGGGCCACTACAATTTTTCTTTAAAGTGCTAGTTGGTAAATATTTTAATTCTCTCACAACTACTCAATTCTACTGTTATAGCATGAAGGCAATCATAAATAATACATAAATGGATGATCATGGCTGTGTTCCAACAAAATTTTATTTATAAAAACAGGCAGTGAATTTAGCCTTTGGAGTATGGTTGACTTGGCTTAGAGCAGGGGTGTCCAATGTTTGGCTTCCCTGGGCCACATTGGAAGAATTGCCTTGGGTCACACATAAAATACACTAACACCAATGATAGCCGATGAGCTAAAACAATCACACAATAATCTCATAATGTTTTAAGAAAGTTTATGAATTGTTTTGGGTCACATTCAAAGCCATCCTAGGCTGCATGTAGTCTGCAGGCTGTGGGTTGGACAAGCATGGTGCAGAGCAAAAGGCTCTACAATATAAACTTCCTAGGTTTAAAATATAAACTCTATAATCAAACTTTCTAGGTTTAAAAGCTGCTTTTACCACTTACTAGTTATGTGACTTTATATGTTACTCAACTTCCTGTCTCAATTTTATCATCTGTAAAGTAAGACTAAGTACAGTGTCTATCTCACTTAGGTATATGCAAAGCACTTGATGGTGCTTACCCCCAGGCAAGTCCTTTCTAAAGATGAGTTATTATTATTTGAGATAACTAAGTTCTAAATCAGTGTGATTTGAAAGATTCTCCATCATTACCTGACTGCTGAACCAGTCCTGGTGTTCCTCATTGCTCATTCTCATTGGTATGTGGTTCATCTGGATAGCATACAGAATCCAAGGACTTTCAAGTAACTTTTTGGATGAATAAAAGGAGGAAGTGATGGCTATTTAGGGTGTTTCAGTAGCAAGTACTGGGCTTGCATAGCCCCCCGTAGAGCTGGTTGAGCATTGGAGGAAATGAAAGAGACTTAAAGGTTCCAGTAAAATGGTGATCTTTCTTTTTCCTCTTTGAAAGACCTTTGTGTCTAGAGATGACACACTAAGCATTCAGCCACATGACTGCCAAATGTCTAGGAGCAGAACCTCTAAAGATTTCTGTAGCTCTAGTGCAAAGATCAAAACCACTAAGAAAATTTAAGGGCATATGCAAACTGGTTGACAGCCTGGGCTTTGTCCTCAGATAAGAGTTGGATTCAAGTTCTGTTTTGGCATTGGCCTTTGCTCTTACTTGCTCTTGCAGCCCCTTGGACATAGGATTTAATCTCCTTAAGCTTCAGTTCCTTTAGCAGAAAAATGAATATGATACTATCTACACTGCAGAGTTGTGTGAGGATTACATCAAATAAGATAATGCATGTAAAGCCTTCAACAAAGTGATGCATAGTAGCTATCATTACTCTTATAACTATTTAAGGCTTAGAATAATACTGCAACAGAATGAGGGAGGAATACATTGGAAAACGGGAGAGGACTATTCAGGCAAAAATGAGAGTCTGAAGTCATTTTGCTTTGGGAAAATCTCTAGTCATAAAAGAACTTAAAACGATCCCTTTTTTGTCATTCTTTGGTAGGTATTACTATGCCTACCTAGATTACAGTTTTAAGGACTTAAGGTTCAGTTGAAATACTTCAATTAAGAATCCAGGAAGTGGGCAAAAAATGGAGATTGGGCAAATTTTCTTTTTGCAAAGAGCTCATCTTATTCATCTATTTCAGCTATTTTTTTTTTTTTTCGCATTTGCTTAAAAACACCTCAGTTGCAAGAAATGGGACATGATGTCATTATATAATCTGACTAAATCTAATGACAAATAGCTCTGATAGGGAAGGTATGAGGGTCATCTGGGTTACTGGAATAAAATAGTATTCTTACTTGACCCAGTGTATGAGCAACACAGTTCCGAAGATTCCATAGTAAGGACCAAATGTGATGAAATAGTGGATGTAAAAGGTACTAATCCAGGCGAAGCCCTGCGGAGAAAATCACTTGAAAATTGTATGCCCTCAACATGATCTCAATTCCTCTTCATTGGCCTGGGGTCCCTTCGTGTTCTGGCTAAATCTTACGCCCTGTTATTTAAGGAAACTACGTCTGGAAGGGACACAGCATTTTCACTTTCCCCCTTCTACTTTGTCTAGCTTCAGAGAATGCGCCACATTACTTACCACCCAATATCTTTGAAGGTACACCATTTGCATGGATTTCAGGCTGAAATATACTGGCATGAAAAGTGGGGTCCCAACTGAAATAGAACAAAAAATAATGCTGAATAAATAAACAGAATGTGTTCATGTGTACTTAATGTTTACCTCCCACTTACAAGTGTGAGAACATGCAGTGTTTGGTTTTCTGCCCCTTAGGATGATGGCCTCCATCTCTATCCATGTTGCTGCAATGGACATTATCTTATTCTTTTGAATGGATGTATAGTATTCCATGGCATATATGTACCGCATTTTACCTATGCAGTCTACCATAAATGTGCATTTAGGCAGATTCCAATTTCTTTGCTATTGTGAGTAGTGCTACCCCCTGAGACACACAATTTATCTATACAACAAACTTGCACATGTACCCTTGAAACTAAAATAAAAGTAAAAAAAAAAAAAAAAGAAAAATCACCTATAATCTTACTACCCAGAGATTACCATAAACATTTTGAATATAGTCAGATATATTAATGTATGTTCCAAAAAAAACTGGGATTATGCTACATGTAATACTGTTTTGTATACTACCACTGAAAAGAAAACATATCTTCCCATTTCTCTAAATATTTTCCAGCATCTTTTTTTTTTGTCATTGTTATTATAGATTAAGCTCTGAGATACATGTGCAGAATGTGCAGGTTTGTTACATAGATAGACATGTGCCATGGTGGTTGGCTGCACCCATCAACCCGTTATCTACATTAGGTATTTCTCCTAATGCTATTACTTCCCTTGCCTCCGACCCACTGACAGGCCCCAGTGTGTGATGTTTCCCTTCTCCTGTGTCAATGTGTTCTCATTGTTCAACTCTCACTGATGAGTGAGAACATGCAGTGTTTGGTTTTCTGTTCCTATGTTAGTTTGCTGAGAATGATGGTTTCCAGCTTCATCCATGTCCCTGCAAAGGACACTAATCCTTTTTTATGGCTGCATAGTATTCCATGGTGTATATCTGCCACATTTTCTTTATCTAGTCTATCACTGATGGGCATTTGGGTTGGTTCCAAGATGGTTCCAAGCAGCTATTGTAAATAGTGCTGCGATAAATATACATGTGCATGTGTCTTCATAGTAGAATGATTTTTAATCCTTTGGGCCTATACTCAGTAAAGGGATTGCTGGATCAAATGGTATTTCTTGTTCCAGATCCTTGAGGAACTGCCACACTGTCTTCCACAATGGTTGAACTAATTTACACTCCCATCAATAGTGTAAAAGTGTTCCTACTTCTCCACGTCCTCTCCAGGATCTGTCTCCTGACTTTTTAATGATCGCCATTCTAACTGGTGTGAGATGGTATCTCATTGTGGTTTTGATTTGCATTTCTCTAATGGCCAGTGATGATGAGCTTTTTTTTTCATATGTTTGTTGGACGCATAAATGTCTTCTTTTGCTAAGTGTCTGTTCATATCCTTTGCCCACTTTTGAATGGGTTCGTTTGAGCCTTAAGGGGATCCTCTGGCTTTTGACAAAGGCTGTCTCTCTGGCAAAACTTTAGTTAGGATCCTTGGAGCCCTCTTCTCGACTAGGCCTCAACCTTGGCCTCTCAGAACTGCAGACTCTCAGCACAAATGATTTCACCCACCCTCTATACTCAGAAACTTGAACAAACACTAGCATAGTTCCCCAAAGCTCCAGGCCATCTCTTTGGGATAACCCCAGCGTCCTTGAAGTCTTTGCCCAAGAAAGCTCAATGCTGCCAAAATAATTTACTGTTTATTCTGGCCAATATCTGACTATAGAAGACTGAGCCCCTTTTTCTTAGAGCATTTTCTGTAAGACACTGACAATTGTAAACCTTCTGTGTCTTCCTTTGAGATGTAGCTTCAACACTCCAGAAATGAATTTCTCAAGGGCCTAGAAACCTTTGAAATGTAGTCATCAAGAAGGATGAGACTCTTATATTTCAGTCTATTTGGGAAGATAGGAGCCTAACTTTGATAAGCACCAGTTAGCAGACACAGATAGCCTGGACAAATCTCATCAATCAACCCCTCTACCCCCACTCCCGCCCTCACCCCATCTCCCAGTGTCTCTCAGTACTTTTCCTTTAGTATGTTCCACCATTTGAAAAGCTTCTCTCCCACTTATGCATCAGCAGAATTAAGCTCAGTTTATGATGAAGTCTCTCTCCCCTAGTGCAGTAGCCTGAATATAATTTGCCTTGCCGCCTTTAACAAATGTTCGATTTTGCTTCTTTTTGACAGTTTGAGTATGACTCATTTGCACCCAAGATGTTAAGCTAGCATTTGCAGGGAAAGGTCACAATAAAACAGCTCTTGGTGGTGGCAGTGTGGTTTGCGAGGTGGGCATTTTGCAGTGAATTCACACCATTCCCTCATTTCTCATAAGCTAAGGGCATATTGCACCACTACAGACAGGGGAGGTAAACACACGCTTCTCAGGAAAGTTCAGAGAAAAAACTCCAACAGCGTCTTCTTTTGCAAACACACGTCTAGTTAGGCTGGGAACCAGCTACCTTTCAAAAATGGGGCACCAATGTTCTCATTCGTCTTTTTAGGTTATACAAGAGAAGCAGGGCAGGTGATGAGGGCAGGATGGGGGAGGCTGAATTCCAACTGTGGAGAAGCCAGCAGCGATGTCAATTTTCAAAAAAGTTGCCCCCTGCTATCCTCCTCTGGCGTGATGGGGTGGCCACTTGTGGCCGACACGTGGGCAAATCAGATGATCTGCAACTGTGTTTCTCAACCCCAGCACTGCTGGCAATTTGGGTGAGATGATTAATTTTATGAGGGACTGTCTTTTGTATCGCAGAATGTTTAGCAGCATCCCTGGCTGCTACCCACTGACTGCCAATACCATCCCTCCTCCTCTGTTGTGATAACCAAAATAATGTCTCTAGACATTGCCATACACCCCCTGGGAGGCAAAATTGCCCTGGTTGAGAACAACTGGACTACAGGAAATGATTGGTTCCTTCCCTGATTTTGGTTTATTCCCCAGATGTATGAGTATGTTTTAGTTGGGCAGATTTGGGGATTTCTTGAAAATTTTTTGTGAGCTGCCATGGGTTTGACATTGGTTAAGAGCAAAGGCTCTTTGCTTTTGATGTTCTTTTACTGGTATCAGATTTACTCAGCTACCTTTATTTTACTTTAAACTTAACCCACATGCCCACACTCAGATATATATGTCTCATGCCTTCAATAGCTGTATGCAGGTCATGGGAGCAGACAGTTTTCTTCCGTACAAGAGCACGGCAGGTGCCTTTTATTCCTGGGCCTCTCCATTTTCTGGTGTCACACTGTAAATGCTTCAGAACTATTTCCCCATCTCTACTTTCTCCCTACCCGAACTTCATTATTCTTTTCTTTTGATGGATGTTTAGTCTCTCCAGAATGAGAGTCCTATATGCAGGCCCCTGGACTGGCGGCCTGCCTTCCCTCCTTGTTGGGTATCTTTTTTCCTTCCCCATCTGCCTCTCAGAGTGACGAGGTGCCATTTAAAAAGTCTGCTTTTCCATCTCCCTTTGCAGATTCCCACTCTAGTGAGTCTGAAATAAGACATGCTGCTTTGCTCATTAGCAATAGGGCATGGGCTTCTCTCTTTGAGAACATTCCAATTGTGCCTTCTGCCTTGACAAGTATTTTCTTCAAAGAAATGGGATGTAAGGAATGTGGCTCTGGGAGACTCACCCATGTGGAAGTACAGGTGCTGCTTTTCATAGTTGGTATATTTGATTTTCTTCTGGCCGAACTGAATGAAGAAAGAATTAAACTAAAATAAGAGACCATACTTCTGGTCATCACACTCAAGGATGTATGTGTTTGTGTGTATGTGTGTGTGTACACATGCATGTATGTGTCTAAAATCTTTATGGAAAGACCCATCTGATTAGCGTTCATTGGCTTTCAAGTCTGAGGCACTAGAAGAACCAGAACTAGGATGGGAGGAACTATTGTGGCATCTTTTTGCTTTAATTAAATGTGGGTAATTCTTGCACAAATGGAATATTTCATTTGACTATAGGAACTGTGATAATTATTTGCTCCTATGGAAATCATTTTGAATTTTTTTCTCTTTATGTGGATGGAATGGCCACTGTAAAGGGACATTTCTGAATTTTTCTTGTGTTTCTTTAACTATAGTATTTAGGATTTTGCTCCATGTTAATTTATTCATCCAACAGATGTGTGATTCGTTCATCACAGCCAAGAACTTTCTTTTAAATTCATTCATCCAACAGATACTAGATGGTAATATGATAAAAGATATAGACATGGCCCCTTCTGTCTGTCTCATCTTTCTTCTTTTGTGTTCTCATCATGGATGTCACACTATTAGTTATTATTTTGGCACATGATGTTAGTACATATAATATTTATTATACTTTATGTATAATTACTATATAATAATACAATTATAATATTACATTCACTACTGAGAATTTGATTCATTTTTTAGGAGTCTCCTTAGTCTGGTGTACGTTCAGGGCACAAAAACAGCAAATGCTATGACAGGAGGCTAGAAGTAATGGTTATATCTCTAGTATCTAGCAGACACTCAATAAGTGTTTACTGAAGGAATTAACAAATGAATTATTGAATGATCATTCACACTTACTCTGTATTTTTGCCTGTGTTCACTCAGTTATAACTCTGGGCAGTGTTTGGCTCTTACTTTCTCCTTTTCTTTGATATCTTTCCTACTATGTATATATTTCTTTTTTTTTTTTTTTTGGATTGTATGGTTGGTCCTTCCCTCTCTTATTGTCAAGAATGACAAGAAATGTCATAATGATGAAGTAATAATAGCTATTTGCAGTTATTCCCAAACCGCTAAATATTTTAGCAACAGGAAACATGGAAAAAGGACTAGTTGGAAATGCATGGGAGTGGACAAATTGTAATGGACTGATTTTGAGTGTCACCTCAAAGGAGGATTCTGTCTTCCAGGATATGAGCACAGGACATAGAAGAATTAATAAATGCTTGCTGAAGAAACTTAACGTTTGAACAAAGTATTAGAAAGGCAGACAGTAAAGATGGAAGAAAGGAAAAACTCAGGGTCGAACAGAGATATTTTTGATGTGAAACTACTGAATTTTAGAGTTTAAATAAATAATTTTAAATAATATCTTATACAGTAGCTTGGAACTTATATAGAGCTGTAAGGTTTTAGGGATGTCCCAGTAGCAGCTTCAGAACTTGGAGAGGTGGCCTCCAACATTTGTGAAGAGGCAGCCTGTGTACTGAATATAGCTCTATAGAAGGCATGTCTGAAGTCAAGCTGCTTCAATAACTATCCTGAGACAAACTCCCTTCTCTCTGGGGGAAAGTGAGATATGAGGGAACAACTGGAGAAATCAATACCTCACAATTCTAATGATGACCATAGAAATCCACAAACATCAGGGAAGTCCAATGTGTTCATGGAACCATTGTCAAAAGCAACTGATTTGTGATCAGTGTCAATAATTTTTTCAAAGCAAGAAAACTTGTTTTCTATTTCAGCTAGGGAAAAGGGTGAGTCTCCTAAAGTTGAATAAAAGCTATTTTCAGAAAGTTGCACATTTTTTGGTTAAGGTACCAGGTAGACAACAACTGATGAGACTATACTGTTTTATTTTATTATTTATTTATTTATTTATTTATTTATTTTTGAGACGGAGTTTCGCTCTTGTTACCCAGGCTGGAGTGCAATGGCGCGATCTCGGCTCACTGCAACCTCCGCCTCCTGGGTTCAGGCAATTCTCCTGCCTCAGCCTCCCGGGTAGCTGGGATTACAGGCGTGTGCCACCATGCCCAGCTAATTTTTGTATTTTTAGTGGAGATAGGGTTTCACCATGTTGACCAGGATCGTCTCGATCAATTGACTTCGTGATCCACCCGCCTCGACCTCCCAAAGTGCTGGGATTACAGGCGTGAGCCACCGCGCCCGGCCTTACTGTTTTATTTTTATTAAACTCCTAGTTTTCCTAGGAGATAGCAACCTCTTCCCAGGTACCTGACTCTCAGGTACTTCACTTGAGGAGAGTCACTTTGCTTTGGTTATCCTTATATCTCCTTTGCTTAAGAGGGACTCTCTCCTAAAAATCTTGGTAATTGACGTTGTCCTTTACATAATGGTTTTAAATTGAAGTTTAAAAAAGTAATCATTAACTGAGAAATTCTGAAGATGACTTTGCCCCTCCTTTTTCTGTTGTTTAAGAAGTTCAAAGTAGAGATGAGATCTCTAGCTCTCTTCCATGGCATTTGGGCTATGGTTCATGTATAAAAGCACCAAAATGAACATGGACTAAATACAACACCATAGTCTCTTCTAACTGGGCTAGAATTAGTTAAGATAACTATGTGTGTGAATGTACATGACCTGGTGCTTATTGAATGTATTGACCTATCTTCTCTCAGTGATTGTTTCTCCACGCCCTGGTTAAACCTTAGACAATCATTGCAACCCCAGTAATCTGGTTCCATGATCTAACATTGGCTTGTATTGATGGGCACTGGGCAGGGACCCATCTGTCATTATCATTGCTCAAACAGAGTAATGTGGATTCCCGTATTTCTTGCTGTGGGAGGTTGGACTGGATGACCGTTAAGGTCATAGACTTAAAGGTCATGACTCTAAATCCTCTTGTATTCTTACAACCCCAGATTCAGTTATTTCAAATCTATATTTTGAACCTAAAAGGAGAGATGTTCTCAGATTGTGTGTGAAGCCAGAACTTCCAGCTTGATCTTTCCAAGGCGAGTCTGTAAGCCTTTCCAGGAACCACTTCCAGGAACATTTCCCTGATGCCCAAGATTTCTAAGTGTACCTGGACAGGTTGTAAATCTCCAAGAACAAAAAGTGAGCCCATGTCAACAATATCCGGGTATTTGCGGTAACTGTTCGGTTTTTCGCCATGTTGAAAGTGCCGGTAATTCCACCAGTTTGCTGAAAAGCCCTGAGGAGAACAGAGGGCTCGTTACTTGAATTAATTCTTTCCTGAAATACCCTTCACTGCGAGAGTTTTCTGCATGCATCCCCAAAGTCAAAATAAGATATTTGAGTTTCTCTGGCTTGCCTCCACTGCGGGTCACAGTATGACTCATCAGACAGAGCTCTCACAGCTTACAAAGAAGTAATTCTCTGATCCAGAAACACAACTTGAGGCTAAAAGCTTTTGTAATAAAAATCATAAAAGCTGGTTGAAAAGAAATGCTTTTCCATTCTTCTCTTATTTGATCTTCATTAAAAAAAAATCTGAAGGTAGGTGAGACAGAGAGTATTGTTTCTATTTTGCGTATAAAGTAGATTTAGCTCTGAGACTTAATTAGTTCTGGGGGAAAAAAAGCGGCCCCAGTTATTCTACTTCAGTGAATGTTTCAAAGAATTATGGATCTGAAGTGATCTCCTTGGGGGCTTGGCTCAGATCCTTGTATGTCCTGGCTTCAGTGCTCTCATACAAAAACAAACGAGAATACAAAGATTTTAGTTGATGCCAAGGTTGAGTCACCTCTGATTAGGTTGTTTGTGATTTTTTTTTTTTTTTAATCTCATAGAAGTCTGAAATTTTAGTAGAGCAAAGAATTTGGAAGCACATCAACCTAGTTACATATGCTGGATGTACAAATATGGCAGCATGGTTTGGGCAAATCACCTACCCTCTTTGAGGCTCAGTTCCATCTCCAGTAAATAACATGAGGATATTAACCTCCATGGGTGGGCTGGGGAGTTACGAGATGATGTATGTAAAATGTTGGCATGTTGGGATATTCAGTTTTTCCTCCTTTATGTTAATCATTTACAGAAGAATGAGCAG
>NW_016107937.1:87367-116069 GCF_001604975.1 Cebus imitator
TTTTTTTTTTTTAATTGTACTTTAGGTTTTAGGGTACATGTGCAGATCATGCAGGATTGTTGCATAGGTACACACATGGCAATGTGGTTTGCTGCCTCCATCCCCCCATCACCTACATCTGGCATTTCTCCCCATGTTATCCCTCCCTGACCTCCCCACCCCCACTGCTATCCCTTCTTTGCCCGTCCCCCAACAGACCCCAGTGTGTGATGCTTCCCTCCCTGTGTCCATGTGTTCTCAATGTTCAACACCCACCTATGAGTGAGAACATGCGGTGTTTGATTTTCTGTTCTTGTGTCAGTTTGCTGAGAATTATGGTTTCCAGATTCATCCATGTCCCTACAAAGGACACAAACTCACTATTTTTTATGGCTGCATAGTATTTCATTGTGTATATGTGCCACATTTTCCTTGTCCAGTCTATTGTAAAAGGACATTTGGGTTGGTTCAGGTCTTTGCTATTGTAAAACAGTGCCGCTATGAACATATGTGTGCATGTGTCTTTATAATAGAATGATTTATAATCCTTTGGGTATATACCCAGTAATGGGATTACTGGGTCAAATGAAATTTCTATTTCTAGGTCCTTGAGGAAGCTCCAAACTGTCTTCCACAATGGCTGAACTAGTTTACACTCCCACCAACAGTGTAAAAGTGACCCTATTTCTCCACATCCTCTCCAGCATCCGTTGTCTCCAGATTTCTTAGTGATTGCCATTCTAACTGGCCTGAGGTGGTATCTCAATGTGGTTTCAATTTGCATTTCTCTAATAATCAGTGATGATAAGCGTTTTTTCATATGTTTGTTGGCTTCATATATGTCTTCTTTTGAAAAGTATCTGTTCATATCCTTCACCCACTTTTGGATGGGTTTGTTTGTTTTTTTTCTTGTAAATCTGTTTTAGTTCTTAGTAGATTTTGTATATAAGCCCTTTGTCAGATGGGTAGATTGCAAAATTTTTTTCCCATTCTGTTGGTTGCTGGTTCACGCTAATGATTGTTTTGTTTTGCTGTACAGAAGCTCTGGAGTTTAATTAGACCCTATTTGTCTATTTTGGCTTTTGTTACCATGGCTTTTGGTGTTTTAGCCTATGCCTATGTCCTGAATGGTTTTGCCTAGATTTTCTTCTAGGGTTTTTGTGGTGTTAGGTCTTATGTTTAAATCTTTAATCCATCTGGAGTTAATTTTAGTGTAAGGTATCAGGAAGGGATCCAGTTTCTGCTTTCTGCACATAGATAGCCAGTTTTCCCATTACCATTTATTAAACAGGGAATCCTTTCCACATTGCTTGTTTTTGTCAGGTTTGCCAAAGATCAGATGGTTGTAAATCTGTGGTATTTCCTCCGAGGCCTCTATTCTGTTCCATTGGTCCATGTCTGTTTTGTTACCAGTACCATGGTGTTTTGATTACTGTAGCCTTGTAGTGTAGTTTGAAGTCAGGTAGCATGATGCCTTCAGCTTTGTTCTTTTTGCTTAGGATTGTCTTGGTGATGCAGGCTCTTTTGGTTCCATATGAAGTTTAAGGTAGTTTTTTCCAGTTCTGTGAAAAAGATCATTGGTAGCTTGATGGGGATAGCATTGAATCTATAAACTACTTTGAGCAGTATGGCCATTTTCACGATATTGATTCTTCCTAACCATGAGCTTGGAATGTTTTTCTTCATGATTAGGAAATAAGAGAGGACACAAACAGATGGAGAAACACTCCATGCTCATGATTAGGAAGGATCAATATTGTGAAAATGGCCATACTGCCCAAAGTAATTTATAGATTCAATGCTGTTTGTGTCCTCTCTTATTTCCTTCAGCAGTGGTTTACATCCTTTGTTAGTTGTGTTCCTAGGTATTCTCTTTGTAGCAATTGTGAATGGGAGTTCACTTTTATTTGGCTCTCTGTTTGTCTGTTATTGGTGTATAGAAATGCTTGTGATTTATGCACGTTGATTTTGTATCCTGAGACTTTGCTGAAGTTGCTTATCAGTTTAAAGAGATTTTGGGCTGAGATGATAGGGTCTTCTAAATATACAATCATGTCATCTGCAAATAGAGACAATTTGACTTTCTCCTTTCCTAACTGAATATCCTTTATTTCTTTTTCTTGTCTGATTGCTCTGGCTAGAAATTCCAATACTATATTGAATAGGAGTGGTGAGAGAGGGCATCCTTGTCTAGTGCCAGATTTCAAAGGGAATGCTTCCAGTTTTTGCCCATTCAGTATGATATTGGCTGTGGGTTTGTCGTAAACAACTTCTGTTATTTTCAGATATGTTCCTTTGATACCTAGTTTATTGAGAGTTTTTAGCATAAAGGGCTGCTGAACTTTGTCAAAGGCCTTCTCTGCATCTATTGAGATAATCATGTGGTTTTTGTTTTTGGTTCTGCTTATGTAGGATTACATTTATAGACTTGCGTATGTTGAACCAGCCTTGCATCCCTGGGATGAAGCCTACTTGATCATGATGGATAAGTTTTTGATGTGCTATTGCAATATGTTTGACAATATTTTATTGAAGATTTTTGCATGTATGTTCATCATGGATATTGGCCTGAAGTTTTCTTTTTTTGTTGAGTCTCTGTCGGGTTTTGGTATTAGGATGATGTTGGTCTCATAAAATGATTTGTGAAGGATTCCCTCTTTTTGGATTGTTTGGAATAGTTGAATATTGGCCCCCACTCTCTTCTGGCTTGTAGGGTTTCTGCAGAGATCCACTGTGAGTCTGATGCGCTTCCCTTTGTGGGTAACCTGACCTTTCTGTCTGGCTGCTGTTAGCATTTTTTCCTTCATTTCAACCTAGTGAATGTGACGATTATGTGCCTTGGGGTTGCTCTTCTTGAGGAATATCTTTGTGGCGTTCTTTGTATTTCCTGGACTTGAATGGTGGCCTGTCTTCTGTCTCACTAGATTGGGGACATTCTCCTGGATAATATCCTGAAGAGTGTTTTCCAACTTGGATTTATTCGCTCCATCACATTCAGGTACACCCCTCAAACATAGATTAGGTCTTTTCACATAATCCCATATTTCTTGGAGGCTTTGTTCATTTCTTTTCACTCTTTTTTCTCTATTCTTGCTTTTTCGTTTTATTTCATTGAGTTGATCTTCAGTCTCTGATAACCTTTCTTCTGCTTGGTCGATTTGGCTATTGAAACTTGTGTATGCTTTGTGAAGTTCTTGTGCTGTGTTTTTCAGCTCCATCAAGTCATTTATATTTTTCTCTAGGCTGTTTATTCTGGTTAGCATCTCATAAAGTTTTTTCTACGTTCTTAGTTTCTTTGCATTGGGTTAGCACATGTTGTTTTAGCTCTGAGAAGTTTGTTATTACTCACCTTCTGAAGCCTGTTTCTGTCAATTCATTAGATTCATTCTCCACCCATCTTTGATCCCTAGCTGGTGAGGAGTTGTGTTCCTTTGGAGGAGGAGAGGCGTTCTGGTTTTTGGTGTTTTCACCCTTTTTGCACTGGTTTCTTCCCATCTTGTGGCTTTATCTACCAGTAGTCTTTGTAGTTGGTGACTTTTGGATGGAGTCTCTGAGTAGACGTCCTTTTTGTTGATGATGAAGTTATTTTTTTTCTGTTTCTTAGTTTTCCTTCTAACAGTCAGGCCCCTCTGCTGCAGGACTGCTGGAGGTCCACTCCAGACTCTGCTTGCCTGGGGATCGCCTGAGGGGGCTGCAGAACAGTAAGGGTTGCTGCCAGTTTCTTCTTCTGTTATCTTCGTCCCAGAATGGTACCTGCCAGATGTCGGCTTGAGCTCTCCTTTATGAGGTGTCTCTTTGGGTATACAGGGGTCAGGGAGCTACTTGAGAAGACAGTTTATCCCTTATAGGAGCTCAGGTGCTGTGTTGGGAACTTCATTGTTATGTGCAGAGCTGCTGGGCAGGTACTTTTAAGTCTGCTGCAGTGGAACTCATAACCGCATCTTTTCCCAGGTGCTCTGTTGTAGGAAGGTTGGTTTTATTTATAAGTTCCTATTGTGCTGCTGCCTTTTTTCATAGATGCCCTGCCCTGCATGGAGTAGTCTAGTCACAGTCTGCCAGCAGAGGTGTTGCCAAGCTGCTGCAGGCTCTGCCCAGCTTCTGTGTGAACTGCCTCGGTAGTGGTGGTCACCCTTCCCCCCACCGAGCTGGACTGTCCTGGGTCCAGCTGCGCTTGTTACGAAACTCTCAATCCAGAGCGTTTCAGGTTGCTTGTTTAGTGGGGGTGGTACCTGCCAAGGCAGATCACCTGGCTCCCTGTCTCTGCCCCCTTCCTTTCAGTTAATGGGTGGCTCTGTCTCCCAGATGTTCTAGGCACCAGTTGAAATGGCTGCCCAGATTTGTGTGAGTTGTGCACCAGCTGGCACTGGCTGAAACCACCGTGCTAAAAACTCATGGCGCTTTTCAGCCTGGGAGTTTCCTGGTCTGTGGGCAGTGAAAATTTGTTTGGAAATGTGGTGGACACTCATCCTCTGCATTGTTCTTGCTGGGAACTGCACTCCTGAGCTGTTCCTATTCAGCCATCTTGGATCCAGTAGTAGTTTTTATTGCATATTTGACATAGTTCAGTAACCAGTCTATGCATGTTCTAGTCTGCTCTGTTCAATGCAATAGCCATTAACATATGTGGCTACTGAGTACTTGAAAAGTGACCAAATAAAGACAGGCTGTAAGTATAAAATGCCTACTGGATTTTGAGAATTCAGTATGAAAAAAAGGAATGGAAAATATTTCATCAATAATTTTATGTTGATTCCATGTTGAGATAATACTATTTTGAACATATATGGGGTAATAAAATTGCCTTTAAATATAATTATTCGAAAATCTAAAATGCATGTGTCATTTTAATGTGGTGCATTATATTTCTGTTGGAGCATGCTGGTCTGGATACTATACATCTATAGCAGAAGGGGATGGCTTTATTTGAAAATCTGTAAGCATTAGCACTGCCCTTCCAAAGTCTTTTCTGCAGTTCTTTCTTAGCAATCTGCATCTCATCCCCAATTAACACTCCTAACTGTCTCACAACCCTCTGGCCTGAGTCTGTATCCTGAATCTTATGCCTGAAATGGGCACTTTCCAAATATACATACATGTGAAATATATGTAAATATATATAATACATTATACATAATATATGCAAGTATATATATTATATATAATATATGTAAGTATATATAATATATTATGTATAATATATACAAATATATACAACATATACTAATATATGATCTATTATATATAATGTATAATATATAATTATATATTATATATCCAAGGCAGATGAGTCTTACCTTTCCTCTGAAAGGAGGGAAATATATATATAATATATATATATATCACATATATAATATATATATGGGCACTTTCAAAAAATATATATATATTTTTATTACCTTTCCTCTGAAAGGAAGAAAATATATATAATATATATATTACATGTATAATATATATATGGGCACTTTCAAAATATATAATATATATATTTTATATTATATATTTCAAAATATATAATATATATATTTTGAAAGTGCCCATTCAGGCATATACATATTTGGATATCTCATGATACCTCAAGTTCAATGTGTCACAAAGTATACTTAACAATTTCTGTCCCCCTTCTAGGGCCCCATCAGTGCTCTGTATTTCTTCTATTGAATTGCATAAGATGGGTACAAAGTTATAGTTAGACAGGAAAAATGAGTTTGGTGTTCTATTACACAGTAGGGCAAGGATCTCTAACCCCTGGGCCATGGACTGGCACCAGTCTGTGGCTTGTTGGGAACTGGGCTGCACAGCAGAAGGTGAGTGGCAGACAAGCAAGGGAAGCTTCATCTGTATTTACAGCTGCTCCCCATCATTCTCATTACTGTCTGAGTTCTGCCTCCTGTCAGATCAGATCAGCTATGGCATTAGATTCTCATAGGAGCACAAATCCTATTGTGAGCTGCACATGTGAGGAATCTACGTTACATGCTCTTTATGAAAATCTAATGCCTGATGATCTGTCACTATCTCCCGTCATCCCCAGATAGGACCCACTAGTTGCAGGAAAACAAGCTCAGGGCTCCTACTGATTCTGCATTATGGTGAATTGTATAATTATTTCATTATTACATTGTAATAGTACTAGAAATAAAGTGCACAGTAAATGTAATGTGCTTGAATTATCCTGAAACCATCCCCCACACACTAGTCCATGGAAAAATTGTCTTCCATGAAACCAGTCCCTGGTGCCAGAAAGGTTGAGGACCACTGTAGTATGGTGACTATAGCTAATAATCAGGTATTATATATTTTAAGATAGCTAGAAGAGAGGATATTGAATATTACCACAAAGAAATGATAAATGTTCAAAGTGATGAATATGCTATAACCTTGACTTGATCATTACACAACTTACATATGTATTGAAACATCACACTGTGCCTCATAAATACATACAATTACTGTGTGTAGATTATAAATAAAAATAAAATAAAAGAAAAGCTTTTAAAAATTGCATATGACCCACTTACTCTTACAATTGTGCATTTATTCACACATTCATCATTTATGTTGAATTATGTCCTAGGTGTCAGATACTTACCGAGCTAGGCATTTGGAACATAAAGATAACCATGATAGAACGGGGTTTTCACGTTTATGAAACATACAATCTATTGGGAGCAGTAGACAACTGAACAAAGACAATGTGATAAGAAGAGATTCTCCTTTTCAATTAAGTCCCCCGAGAACCAACATTTTGGCCTCTTCCACCAGCTGACTGTACTCTTTTAGCCAGTGACTGTCTGTGGTAAGTAGTGACGTGGGAGACTGGTTTTGATCCATGATACGATGGGGAGCAGATCTTAACAGATAAAGCTTAGAAAAGTGGTCAGAGTAATTATGGGTGTGATCCAAATAAGTACCTTCCTTTGGCTCCTCTTTCTGGAAGCCACGATTGCCAGAGACAAGGAAGAGAGAGGACTCCAGGGCAAGTGAGGATTATTAGCTGAATGCCAAAGAGGCTCCCCTTTCAACAAACTCTAGGCAGGAACCACCCTGTCATTCCTCATTTCCACATTAGGTCTATTCTCATTAGGTCTATTCTCAGTGCAGCAGAAAGAACCCAAGCTTTGGACTGAAACCAACCTGAATTTAATACTGCTTGGCCATCTATTTAGGTGTGTGACCTTGGGCAATTTCATCATCTATAAGATGGATGAGGTTGTTGAGAGGACTGCAGAAAATAATAAGCTTCACACTTTCCTTTTCCTCACCGAAATGAAATGTTTTAGGATGGCATCATGGAATCAGTATAGGCCCGATTTTCAAGGAAAATCTTAATTTCAAATGCTCGGAACCATTCTGCCTATAATGAGACTTGATTCTTAGTTTTTAAAGTGTTCATACTGAGGAGTATCAAAAATTTGCTACAAGGAGTCCATTTTGATTTTAGCATTGCACAGCAGTCCAAAATGTATGCAGACATTTCATGGTTTATTTTGGGAAGTGCTCTTTTATTGTACAAACACTGCAAAGACCAGAGTATGTATATTTTTGCACAGTTGGTGAATGAACATTCTGAACAATCTCCGTATTGGTGCCTTTTCCAGGAGGTGGTGGGGGATGTAACTGACAAGAAGTTAAGTTTTAAACTTTAAAGTTATGATGTATATCTAAGGTGGGGATGTTGCTGTTTATTATTTTCTTTGTCACATCCTCCCTGCCCAGCTGTCCTCTCCACAGAGAGTTTTCTCTCCTGCACATAGTTGAAGCCTATGTTCATTTTGTTCATGAATCACTGTTTTTGCCTGCAAAAAAGGCAGAGTACACTTGATTTGCTTTTAGAGCCATTTCCTATTACTCAGCTCACAAGTCATCAAGGTTATATTCATTTTGACTAGTGCAAATTTATTTCTGGAGACAAGCTTATCTAGAAATAGCTGTGCATAAATCTGAATCAATGGGAAAGCTGTGATTTTTTTTTTTTTAAGTGCCAGCATGGGTAGGGCTGATCTGAAATATTTCACATATTGGCACTGAATCAACTGCCAGTTACATCCAAGGCAGATGAGTCTTACCTTTCCTCTGACCCCTCAGAACAGAGGAAGAAAAATATGATGATCTATTACCTGAAACTCACAGTAGCTTAAGAAATTGCATCTCCTTTATTCTGTGGTAAGTATCCCTGAGTGAATCCAGAAACACCCTCATCTATCTTACACTGGTGGATAGAGGTTGGAATAGAATGCCTATAGGAATGTTCTGGTCAAATGTGACCTATCACATGAAATAACAACTTATTATTCATTCTAACTATTTTGGGGGACAGATCTCCAATAAGAATCAAAATCCAAGTCTGTGTTATCTGATTGACTTAAGCGTTGATCTGCTCAATGGGAGACAGGGCAGATAAAAGTAGATGATTCCAGGTACCTTGCAACTCAATGATTCTGTGATTTATCCCCATCTTCTTAATACTGCAGTGATTAAACATTTTTCTGATTAATTCTGAGTCTTCATTTTGATTATGAAAGACTGTTGCTAATATTAGTAACAACTAACAATTATTAAGCATTTCCTGTATACCAGGCACTGTGTTAAGCATCATAACCCTAACAACATGAGTGTTGCATATAATCCTAACAACATCTCTACCAGGTAGAGATGAAGCCTTCATCCATCCCCATTTTACAGTTGAAGAAACTGAGGTTCAAAATCGTTAAGTAATTTGTTCAAGGTGACCCAGCTAATGAGTGCCCGAATTCCCACAGGAGGCAGGGTTATTGTTGCAGGTTAGAATCACCTGGGGAACTTTCAAAAACACTGACATCCAGACTCTACCAGAGATAAATTTAGAATATCTAGAGATGGTGTTTAGGCACTAGGACTTTAAAAAGGAAGTACTTCAGGTGGCTCCAAATGAAAGCCAGCATAGAGCAGCACTGCTCTGGTGCCTGTCCTATTTAGTGTTCTGCTATGAATTCTCCACTGACCAGTTTATGGCCATTGGCTTAAATAGTTAACCCCTCTGAACATGGATTTCTTTTCTTTTCTTTTTTTTTTAACTGTACTTTAGGTTCTGGGGTACACGTGCAGATCATGCAGGATTGTTGCATAGGTGCATACATGGCAAGGTGGTTTGCTGCCTTCATCCCCCCATCACCTTTATCTGGTATTTCTCCCCACGTTATCTCTCCCCACCCTCCCCAAGCCCCACTGTGCCTCCTCTAACACCCCCCAACTAACTGCAGTGTGTGATGCTCCCCTCCCTGTGTCCACATGTTCTAATTGTTCAACACCCGCCTATGAGTGAGAACATGTGGTGTTTAGTTTTCTGTTCTGTGTCAGTTTGCTGAGAATGATGTTTTCCAGATTCATCCATGTCCCTATGAAGGACACGAACTCATCGTTTTTTATGGCTGCATAGTACTCCATGGTGTGTATGTGCCACATTTTTTTTTATCCAGTCTATTGTTGATGGACATTTGGGTTGGTTCCAGGTCTCTGCTATTGTAAACAGTGCCACAATGAACATGTGTGTGCTGAAAACTAGGGGTACTATGTCCCCATGTCATGAGAATTACTTGAGACAATAGCCTAACGGGGCTAGTTCCGAGCCTGGCATTTATCAGACACACAATGTGAGTGCCCATCTGTGTTTCCTTATTGTTTGCTGTAAGTAGTTACTGCTCACTACCCTCTGTGGGCCTGACTCTAGGATTGTCTTCACCCTTTTATTAGTTGGCTACTTCTAAGCCACTACAGGCTGGGGAACCAGTTAACCAGAAAGTGATATATGTATAAAATCCCTATGTTAGGGAAGAACAAATAGGCTGTGAGTCAGTGGCCATGGGCTTTTCCTAAGGGGCCTGATTTGAATGCAAGGATTTGGTTTGGTGCAAGGCTCAGAGGTATTTGCTTCCCTTCTAGGACAGAGTACATAGTCACCAAATCCTAGAAAGTTCTAGAAAAGCAGATATTAAGTTTAACCCCTAATACTATGGATGGGAACACAGAGGGCCAGAGATAGAATGTGATTTACTAAATCATGTTGTGGATAAAAAGCCCTGTCAGAGTCAGGGCTGGAAGCCACGCTTGAAAGTCCTGCACTGTTCACTGGTTCATTCATTCATTCATTCATCTATTCATTCATTCCTTCCTTCCTTCCTTCATTCAACCAAAGCTTATTGAAGGCCTCCCATGTGCCAGGCATTCTCCTAGGTGCTGCACTGCAGTGGTGCATAGGACAGGGTACCTGCTTTTTGGAGCCCAAGTAAGGGGGGATGAGACCAGCTGTCATATCTCTACCTGCTTTTTCCAGCAGTCTGGATTTTGCAATCCTCCACTCTTGAACAGAGCCATCTGGCTTTTCCTGATAAGTCTCTTCTTCTATCTGGTCTATACCTTTCCCTTTATTTCTTCATAGCCCCTCACCCCTCCACTCCACCCCTAGGACTAATCGGGCTTGCTGGTTTCCCCTCACTTCCCAGCAATAAATATTCAAATCCTTTCTAAGAATATTCCCACTTATGATTTTACAATGCATGTCTTCATTTTCCAAGGCACAAACTTTCTTCTGCGAAGTGGTTCCTTAGGGAAGGGGGTTGCCAGGGATTTGGCCAAAGAGTAGTATACCAGGGTAATACAAGATATAAGAGCTTCTTAAATAGAACCAAATTATCTTCATAAAAGATTTAAAATTCTCATTTTAGCACATATTTTATAATGTGTAATATATGAGTGTATATATAATCTACGTTGTTAGTACACTTACATTTATTTGTGGAGTAACATAAACACTTTTTTTTTACTGATATCAATGTACAAACATGGGAATCACTTCCTTAGGAATTCATGTTCAGGAATCCTCCTCATGTTCCCTGATGTCCCATACCTTGAGATGGCTGATCACAAATTTATGCATCATGTGGTTCCACTTAGACTTCTTAAACAAGGTGTGCCATGTCATGCTGCAAATATGAACTCTAAGCCTAGGAGAGATGAAGTTACTGTTAGAGAAATTGGGACCCTAAGAAGAAATCAATAAATGAGTCCCATAGTAGATTCACAACCTTATTTGAGAACACTGGGCCCAAATTCTTATTCAACCTCCAGTCAAAATTAGTTTTTATTTCTTACACATATCCTGTTCTTTCCAACTTTTATGCCTTTGTTCTCTCAGCCTGGAATGCTCTCCTTGTCTTTCAAAGGTTTCCAGCATGGAGTGCAGAAACTAAGGTCTTTGGTGTCAGACAGATTTGAATTCTAAACTGTTCTTCACCACTTATGAGCTTCATGACTCTGGGCAATTTACTCAGCAGCTCTCACCTTCAGTTCTTCATCTGGTAAAAGAGGATACTAATACCTAACTCATGGGGTTGTTGTGCTACTTACATACCTATAAAGTGCCCAGCTTATGCTAAGCACTAAACAAATATTTATTTCCTTTCTTCTTTCCAAAAGTCACTTTTCAAGAAATAAAACAAGATGATTTAAGAAAAAAATTAACATACAGAATTCTGCAACGTAGAAACACATGGCAGTTAATTCTCTGTGAAACCTTTTCCAATGATTCTAATGAGAATTAAATGCCCCTTTCTGCTCCAACAGTACATGCTGGTTCCTCTCCTTGGCATTAATATGATTGAATTGGGCCAGGCAGTGTGTTTTGCTGTTTGTGACAGACTGTCTCCTCCACTAGACGACTTCTTTCTCAGGAGCAGGGAGCATGTTGACTTTTCCTTTTTATCCACAACATGATATCATGCTCATTCAGAGATTCATACTTCATTCAACAAGGATTTATCAAATGCCCTGCTAAGTGTCAGTTGTTATTTGTCATTTATGGAGGAACTCACATGTTCTTATTCTCATGTAAGATATCATTTCTACCCTTGAAGAATTCATGGCCTGATGCATTGGTAAATGTTGGTTGTTTAAAGAATGAAAGACAAATATGCGTGTTGCATGGCTAAGGACAGAACTTCAATCACTGAAACGGTGGGGATAAACCAGGGCAAATAGCAGCAATTGTCGTTAATTAAACATTTACCATAGGCCAGACACTGTGCTTTGTATTTTACACATTTACCTGATTAGTCCTTCTCAGAATAATTCCACATTCATTATTATCCTCACTTTACAGACGTGAGAACCAATGAAATTTGGTAACTTGCTGGTAAGTGCCTGACATTGATGAGTTCCTTGCCAGGAAGTGTCAGGCAGCAGCTGACACCAATCTAAAGAGAAAAAAAGAAATTCTGAGCCTTTCTATGAAGACACTGTCTGGGCTTAATATATGAGCTTACCTGAGAAATTGTGAGAAAAGGAAATGAATATTGTAACAAGCCAGCCATTGCCAAAATGATACAGTGGTAGTCACGCCAGCACTTCCAAAATTAATATCTGGGCAAGGTGAAGGAAGAAGAGCCCCAGGTTGGCATTCAACATGTTCATAGCCTCTACAGTCCTCCACAATTATTGGAAATCTTTCACCAACTGGGACTATGAAAGAAATATTCAAAGAGTAAATTAACTCCTTCAGGGGAAAGGGAATACAAACAATCATAATTAATAATTTTGTATACATGTCCTTTATTAATAGAATTTTATTAATAAATTTAATTGTCCAGAATTAAAACCCCAAAACAATGAACCAGCAAATAAAATCTTTAAAAAAAGTGTATGAAATTTATTGTTGTTTTCTGCAGAAGTGAAAGATGGATAATGACTTGTAAACTGTCCTAAAACTGTTATGGAATTCGGAAATTGATTTTTGCAGGGGAGAGGGAAGGAGAGGAGGGTGCAGTAGAGAGATACGTACAGCTAACAGTCGCCTTTTAAACCACCAGGTGTTGAGTGAGCTCTGGTTCTGTTTTGGGGAACTTGGTCATCTCTACGGATCCGTGTTTCTATAGTTTACAAGGTGCTTTCCAGGTCTTCAGTTGCTTAATGTATAGAAAGGGTTATTTCGTAGAAGATGGTGATTGTAGAAAAATGTAGTTCACTTAGATTAGTTATCACGATGAACTTTCTGAGAGCTGCTTAGTGAATCCCCAGAAACACGGCAGGGTTTCCAGTGGCATTAGTGTGTGCGTACTTGGTGGAGCGGTCTCGTATGAGGGCACTGTGTGTATGTGCATGTGTGAGTGTTCACAATATTAGCATTGGTTTACAACCTTGACGCATCATACTGGGGAGCACACAAGAATGAAAAGAAATATCTCTTGGCTTACTGACTACAATGGGTTTGAAACTAGGACAGTTGGGAAAATGACCAGGTTATAAGAAAGATAACAGGGTTGTACAGATGTAAGAAAGGAGAAACATTAGAAACAAAAAAGAGCTATGAAAATAATTCTAGAAGCCGAAAATTCCAAAATTCACAGACACAACTTTCAAAGGATGTGCTGCCTGGCAGAAGTTTTGGATAGGCTCATCTCCCAAGCCCCCGTCAACCTAAGCATTATTGTAGCCACAGGTTATTTTAATGATTATCTAATATTAATTTGTTATCTCTAGGATGCCTCCAGCCTGGTCATCTTTTGCAAAGCATTTATTGCAGAGTTGGGAGAGTTCACCAAAACCCAGAAGAGTGACTGGCTTGAAATCAACAAGTCAGTGACAGATGGTGGACTTAAGCCCACACCTGACACCCAATTTTATGCTCAAATACTAATTTTTTATATATAGCAACTTGAATATCCACATAAATATATTAAAGAAAACTTATGGTACACCTTTATCTACAGGGACCAACAGTCTTAGATAATGATTATCTGGTAGGTCTCAGTCATTGGTGGGATTTTATTTTTCTTACAGAAAAAATTTAGAAAAAACAATAAAGTTTTGCATCACCTTCCCTTTTAAATTTAGGGCCACCAACTCAAATGATGGGGACATATCTGCAAGCTTTAAAACTACTAGTACCATTATAAGTTCATGATTATGATAATATGCAAAATTTATTTAGCATTTACTATGCTCTAGACACTGTTCTAAGCACTTGAAATGACTTTACCTCCTTATTCCCAATAATTCTCATAAGGTTGGTACCATTATTTTCAGTATTTTATAGGGGGAGAAACTGAGCCACAGGAGGTTTGGGAACTGGCCTAGACTCACACGATTTGAGAATGGCAGGGTTGGGGCATGACTGCAGGCTGGATATCCTCACAACCCACTCTTCGGAACAGAGCTGTGCTGTGGGATAAACATGGGCCTGAAGAGTGAGCTTAAGGGTTAGTCTCAGATTTTCTTTCTTTTTTTTTCCATTTATTTATTTTATTGCATTTTAGGTTTTGGGGTACATGTGAAGAACATGCAAGATTTTTGCATAGGTACACACGTGACAGTGTGATTTGCTGCCTTCCTCCCCATCACCTACATCTGGCATCTGTCCCCTTGCTATCTCGCCCCAACTCCCCACCCCCCACCGTCCCTCCCCTATTTCCCCCCAACTGACCCCAGTGTGTAGTGCTCCCCTCCCTGTGTCCATGTGTTCTCATTGTTCAACACCTGCCTATGAGTGAGAACATGCGGTGTTTGATCTTCTGCTCTTCTGTCAGTTTGCTGAGAATGATGGTTTCCAGGTTCATCTGTGTCCCAGCAAAGGACACAAACTCATCGTTTTTGATGGCTGCATAATATTCCATTGTGGGAGAGTAAATTAGTTCAACCATTGTGGAAGACAGTGTGGCGATTCCTCAAGGACCTAGAAATAGAAATTCCATTTGACCCAGCAATCCCATTACTGGGTATATATCCAAAGGATTATAAATCGTTCTACTATAAGGACACGTGCACACGAATGTTCATTGCAGCACTGTTTACAATAGCAAAGACCTGGAGTCTCAGATTTTCATGCAACCAGTTCCATGTCCTCAGATTAGTCCTGCTCCCTTTGTGAGTCTGTTTCTTCATTTTTTAAAGAAAGAATAAAATCCTTGCTCCCTCTGCTTCACAGTGGTATATGGATCCATACATTATACAAATTATTTCAAAGGGCTTAAGGTTTAAGCGAATGTAACTGTTACAAAAAATAAATTTCAAAAAATGGAATTACTCAATATTAAGTAAAATTCCTCTCAGTGTTATGTAAAAGCATCCCAGTGAATTTTTAGTCCTATAGAGGCTCTGTCCTTTAGAAGACGGTATTCATGTAGCCGAAATATTAAAGGAAGAATGGCATTCATGCTTGGGAATACCTAAGGGATTGGAGCCAGAGGGAAGTGATCTGGAGTCTCAGCTCTTTCATATAACAGCTGTTGGACTTTTAGAAAGTAATTTATTTTCCCTGAATGATAATTTCCCCAAATGTAAAAAGGCTGCAGTTAGGATACAGCTACATCTTTCAATCAGTAGCTATTTTTGGAGCTCCTACTACATGTTGATCCTGTGCAAGTAGGTCTTCAGGACACAGGGGTAAGAAAAGTAGACATAGTCTCAGCTCTTATGCAACTTAGTTGGACTGGGAACATAGACACAGGCATAACACATAATTACAGGCAGTCAATGAAAAGGAAATTATATCTGTAAGTTGCGTGGCATGAAGTAGGTGCTTAGAGACATGAAATTACTGTTTGATGAAGGGCCAAAAATTCTATTCTTTTGCTTCACCAAGGTTTAAGAGTTATGATGATGTAAAGAAAAAGGTTCTGTTTGGAATACGTGGAATCCACCCATTGACTCTAGTGTGCGCCCACCCTGCATGACGGCTTCAGAGAAAACAGTTAATTGGCTTTAAAATATGCCTTGTCTCCATCCTTCTACACCCCTGGATCCTGACACCTCACTCACATTTTTGTGTCTTTCCTGGCTGGGCTGTCCTGGGGCAAGCTCTCCAATGAGTGGTGGCTTCAGGTACCACTGTACAACATCAAGCTCTGGGTGCATGGCCCTGAAGGCATCCTGTAAATCAGAGAGACCTGTTAGAGGCTTCGAAGAGCTATGCTTATCCACGGATTAGTCCTGTTTCTTATTTTGTCCTGTGCTCAGTCTGGGAATCAGCACAGGCCTCATTGTAGAGGATTTGCTTGTAACTCTGAGTTGATGTTTTAAGTTAATTGGTAAAAATTATCCGGGGAAACTACCTCTGTGAAAGCTTCCTGCTGGAGACCCACCTACTACATGCATTGCTTCTCTAGGTACGACCAACACAGTCAGGTGATCCTGGAGCACTGATGAGATCACTATTTTATTTTATCACCAGAAGAAATAGTTGTTTATGGGTTGGGATGATTCTGTATAAAAGACCAGCATCAGCATTAGTGTGAAGGTTGCTCACACTATCTGAGACAGTGCAGCAACCAAGATTGGCTATGCAAATTATATCTTCCACTGAGGGCCCTCTCTGGGTTCCTGGCCAACACCCAGGGGAATGAGATCCCTTGGATTCGTTAATTCTAGGGAAGGACAGGTTAGAGTTGATGATTGCTTAAGGCAAAAGCATGTGAGATCATAACAGCATAGCCCTAAAGGCCTGGGTGGTCTAAAATAGTGTATCTTTGGCTAAGTTTGTCACTGAAAGAATCTCCTCACTCTCTATTAAAAAAAAAAAAACTTTGGTGGTCTGTGCAGGGACTTGGTGACAGCCAGGAACAGAATAGAGGCGACAAACTATATTTTTCCATCTCAGGTGCATGTTAAGTAGCAATTCCATATGGCTATGAGAAGCAGTGATGCTTCCTATATCCTGCTTATGTTTGGAACAAAGAGAATCTTCTCTTTCAGGAATTTAAATTGTTTTCAGAAAGAAGAAAAATTCTCCAGGAGGGAGATGCCAGACTTGTTGCTATTATGGTTTGGGGATGGGAGTAATTAAAAATGAAGAAAAATAACCAAAGTTGTAAATTGTATATATGAAGAGTCGCACAAATTCCTCTGCAGTGGTGGTGTTGCATAATACTGATTTCGAAAGTGGACCCTGGAGCCAGCTTTCCTACATGTAAATTCTGGCTTTGCTACTTACTAGCTAAGTAGTTGTAGGCAAGTCTGTTGAGTTGCCTGCGATGATGCCTCTATATTCCTTTCCCTAAATGGGGGTGATGATAATAGCCACTCAACTCATAAAGTTCTTATGAGGATTAAGTAAATTAATAATAATACCAAGTTCCATTTACTATGTTTTAAATATACATTAGATGTATTTCTTATGTGTATACCTCTACTGATAAGAACTCACTACCTACTTTCTCTTCAATACAGCAGTTCAGAGATTTTCCTTCCTTTACCTCAATGCCTAATGTAGAGTGAGCTCTGAATTATATTAGTGAATATAATGAGTGCTACATCTTCAAATACTGAAGCAACTTCAGATATATCCAAGAACATAGGAGCCTACTTATTATTATAGTATTATAATACTGTGTTATAATAGAATTACTTCTTATAGAAGTAAGAAGGTGTTTTTATAATGAACAAGGTTAGTTAGAAGGGTACAATATCAACTCTTTAGACTCATTTCACGTATGGTTCCCCAGATGCGATGAGGTAAAATGGGCTTTTATCTCGTTAGAATCAGTCCAGGCAGTGAGGTTCCAGTGCTTCTTTTTGTACAGATAATGTCACCAGTGTCCATTCTGTTTCTGTACACTCCCCCAACTCCCTTGGGAAATGCTGGACTAAATAATTTCAAAGGTGTTTAAATTTTTCACATTTATGGTACTAAAGCTTAGGTCCCCTAACCTGGAAGAGCGAGTCAGTGAATAAGAGGGTGATTAAAATATCTCGTCATGCCCCACACTGAAAAATCATGTACTGCTTGCTGTTTCAGAGTGGGTTAGGATGGAACACATCCTGATGGATCAAGACCAAAGTGTAGAGTGTAATCTATTGCCATGCCATTGTACTCTGAGCAGCTATCTAGAGTCCTAGCAGTGTACTGACAATAAAATTCTTCTGGGTTCATTGTTTCTTCAAATACCCAGGAAGGTTCATAGGTTAAAACTGTGATAACACATATAGGAATGCCGTGGAGATTTTCAGAACAGTACACACTGGCCTGCTTTGTGGAATTCTTTCCTGCATTAACGGGGCAGTACAACAAAGGAGTGGGTAGTCTTAGAATATTCTATGCGGAAGAATTTTCAAACAGAATCTAGATGCTAAGTTTTGAAATCCCTTTGGCAAGAAGTCTGCAAGACTGAGTCCTGTTACCAACATTCTTGGGCCAAGTGTGTGTCTACTGAAGGAGGAAAGGGGATACAAGGAAGAGGAGAAGGGATAATGTCAGTGTTTATGAGGCATGTCCTGCATACAAGGCATTCTACAGGCCAACTCATAGTCATCATTTTAGTTCTGTGAGGTTCTACCACTTTCATTGTACATTTTTAAATATTGTATTTATTTATTTATTTTTTTGCTAGGCAAAGAACTTTATTAACCTTGGTTTCAAACTTGATTCCGAGGCTTCTTCGGCTTAATTAGCTGCAAAGAATGAATTGTGTATAAGCAAAAAACTGAAAAGAACTGCAGGGTCCAAGGGGCTTGGGCTTACAAATATTAGAGATCTAGATTTTATCAGATCCATAAATAAAAATTCCTTAAAAAGCAGTCATAATATAAAATAGCAGCTCCCAGTAACTTCTTCAAGTTTTATCTTCAGAAGTTGACTTAGATAAAGACACTAAATTTCAGAAGAAAGAAATATCTTGCCCCAAATGCCACACTCAATAGCAGATCCAGGATTTGAATTTGGGATTATGCAATTCTAAAGGCTTAAAGCCCTAAAGGTCCATTCCAGCCTTAAAGTCCTCCCAAGAAAGGAGTGATGCCAGATTGGGGATGATGTGAAAATCAGTATGTATCTGTTTGGCAGTTGGTAGTGGCATCTCCCCACCTTAGGTTTGAGTCATGTAAAGCACTTTGCCTCTGGCTCCAACCTGCCTCCCTAGATTCACCTTCTCTATACCGTTCATGCACCATCTTCTCTACTGGAGCCTCCCCATTCAGTATGCATTCCATGGCCTTCTGTAGTCCTGAGGCTTTACGCTTACTGCTCTCTTGGCCTTGACTGTCTCCTTTGTTTTCTTTCTATGAAAGCTCCTCTCATCCTTCATGACCCAGATTAAACATTGCTTCTCCCAGTCACTCAGGAAAATGATTCATGATTACTCCTGAGTTCACACAACACTTTGTTCCTGTAGCTTTTCAAATTATACTATAATTAATCTGTGTACTCACCCCTTTATTTTAGTGGGTTGTGAATTTTTTAAAGACTGGAACCATGTACTAATATTGGTCAATGTATACGTAATGTCAATCACTGTGCCTGAAGTATAGCATGTGATCAATAGATGCCTGAAAAATAAGGGAAAGGGTGAATGAATGAATGGATATAGCATTTCTATAACAAGGCATTAGGATAATCAAAGTGTAACACTGAAAGTATACAGGTGTGAAGTGCTGCTGTTCTTCCTATCCATGGCATCTCTGTTTTGGGATCTTTTTTGTGACTTCAGCATCTCAAATTTTCACCTGTTAGCCTTTTTCCTTCTCAATCATCATCTTTAGTATTTAAATTATTCATAAATTTATGCCGCAGCTCATCTCATAACTGATTATTTCCAAAATAGTAACAGCATGGAGAAGATGTGATGATTACTTTGCTTTCACAAATGCCTTGGATAAACTGCTAAGTTTTTGCTGTTATTTGGTGGGAGATAGAGTCATGTGCTTTCCTGTAAAAGCAGTAGGATCCCCAGTGGAAGAGAAAAGTATGTAAAGTCAGAGGGTGTGAGACAGAATTCTGTTTTCACAACCTAAATGGTATGTACAGGCTGTGCCCTGTACAAAGGCACTCGGCTAAGATGGTAAGTGTGGCCTGGCTTCCAGTGGACACTCCATTTGCTGAGCCTCGTTCCTATAGGGCTGCAACCACCCGAGGAGTGTGCCTTTCCCAATTCACACTAAGGCACAGTTTAGGTTGCAGAGGAGTAGAAAGTAATTTCGCACACAGAAATTACTTAATTTCTCCTAAATGTAGATAATACTACATACTCTTCTTTATGAGCTCATTAATTTTTTCATTCATTTATGCAGTCATTCTAAAACCTATGGAAGTCCCAGCCTAGAGGTTAAAAGCTTAGATTTTGGAATCAGACATCAATAAGCGGCCATAATTTTATATGATTATTACTTAGTTCATTTGAGTTGGGTTGAAATTTCCCAAAAGAAATTTACTAAGGAACAAACATGAATTTAGAAACCATCTATGGAGAATGTTGTATATGTAGTCATAAAACAAGATAACTAGAATATACACCTTGAAGAACTCACTACGAAAAAGCTCATGAGACTGTTCTATATCCAGCCACAGATGAAGACCCCTGCTTTCACACCTTTGGGCAATTCCTCTTCTGCTTCCTTCTCAGATTTCACCTGCCCTAAGGCAATGGCTAGAACAAGTCTCTACAAATTTCATATGGACAGTAAGTTCTAAACAGGCCAATTTATGTGGAGAAAGCATCTTTGCCCTTGTCCTGGGAGACAGCCACTTTGGAGTGGGAATGATCACAGAAAGTCACCAGATTCCTTTTCACCAATAGGGATAAGCAGAGGGTCGTCTTCCCACTGCAACTCATTCTATTCTTTGAACACTTTCATTTCTTGAAAACTCTTTCTTATATTGAGATTTTTTTTCTATAATGCTTTCCCCTGAGCTCCAGCCCAATGGAACTCAACTCTCCCCTCCCCTTCCTGTTCCTTCCAAATGTGTGCATTCTCCTGGGCTTCCCTGTAATAGATATCACCACTCAGTTGCCCAAGCCAGATATCTATAAATTAGTTTAGATTCCTCCATCCTGGTAGTTTATGCAGTCACTCATCAAATATTAGAAATTATGTCTTCTCCTGGAACCAACCCAAATGCCCATCGATGATAGACTGGACAGGGAAAATGTGGCACATATACACCATGGAATATTATGCAGCCATCAAAAAGGATGAGTTCGTGTCCTTTGTAGGGACAGGGATGAACCTGGAAACCATCATTCTCAGCAAACTGACACAAGAGCAGAAAATCAAACACCGCATGTTCTCACTCATAGGCGGGTGTTGAACAATGAGAACACATGGACACAGGGAGGGGAGCACTACACACTGGGGTCTGTTGGGGGGAAATGGGGGAGGGTCAGTGGGGGGGTGGGGAGTGGGGAGAGATAGCATGGGGAGAAATGCCAGATATAGGTGAAGGGAAGGAAGGCAGCAAATCACACTGCCATGTGTGTACCTATGCAACAATCTTGCATGTTCTTCACATGTACCCCAAAACCTAAAATGCAATAAAAAAAAGTATGAAAAAAAAATTATGTCTTCTAAATATCCTTCCCACCCATCTCATCTTCTCCATTCCTGTAGCCAACACCTTGCTGGTGCCTTCAACATGTTCCCTGGACTCCACCCTGCTCTTTCTTCATTTTGGCAGGCTCTTCTGGATTTTATCCTTCTCTTAACTGCCATACTCACCTTCCAGAAAGTCAATGTCTCTTCACGGTCCATTTTAATCTCTTAGCACTTGAACTTATTTCTCTCTCCTCTCTTTCATCTATTTTACAACTAGAACTATTGTTTCTAAAAACTCTGAATAAACTAGGTATCAAAGGAACATATCTGAAAACAATAAAAGTTATTTATGACAAACTCACAGCCAATATCACACTGAATGGGCAAAAACTGGAAGCATCCCTTGGAAATCTGGCACTAGACAAGGATACCATCTCTCACCAATCCTATTCAATATAGTGTTGGAAGTTCTAGCCAGAGCAATCAGGCAAGAAAAAGAAATAAAGGATATTCAATTAGGAAAGGAGGAGGTCAAATTATCTCTTTTTGCAGGCGACATGATTGTATATTTAGAAGACCCCATCATCTCAGCCCAAAATCTCCTGAAACTGATAAGCGACTTCAGCAAAGTCTCAGGATAAAAAATCAATGTGCAGAAATCACAAGCATTCCTATACACCAATAACAGACAAACAGAGAGCCAAATCATGAGCAAACTCTCATTCACAATTGCTACAAAGAGAATAAAATACCTAGGAATACAACTAACAAAGAATGTAAAGGACCTCTTTGAGGAGAACTACAAACCACTGTGCAATGAAATAAGAGAGGACACAAACAGATGGAGAAACACTCCATGCTCATGATTAGGAAGGATCAATATCGTGAAAATGGCCATACTGCCCAAAGTAATTTATAGATTCAATGCTATCCCCATCAAGCTACCAATGACTTTCTTCATGGAACTGGAAAAAAATACCTTAAACTTCATATGGAACCAAAAGAGAGCCCGTATAGCCAAGTCAATTCTAAGCAAAAAGAACAAAGCTGGAGGCATCACACTACCGGACTTCAAACTATACTACAAGGCTACAGTAATTAAAACAGCATGGTACTGGCACCAAAATAGAGATATAGACCAATGGAACAAAACAGAGGCCTCGGAGGCAATGCCACACATCTACAACCATCTGAACTTTAACAAACTGACAAAAACAAGCAATGGGGAAAGGATTCCCTGTTTAATAAATGGTGTTGGGAAAACTGGCTAGCAGCATGCAGAAAGCAGAAACTGAACCCCTTCCTGACACCTTACACTAAAATTAACTCCAGATGGATTAAAGACTTAAACATAAGACCTAACATCATAAAAACCATAGAAGAAAACCTAGGCAAAACCACTCAGGACATAGGCATAGGCAAGGACCTCATGACTAAAACACCAAAAGCATTGGCAACAAAAGCCAAAATAGACAAATGGGACCTAATTAAACTCCAGAGCTATTACACAGCAAAATAAACAATCATTAGAGTGAATTGGCAACCAACAGATTGGGAAAAATTTTTTGCAATCTACCCATCTGACAAAGGGCTAATATCCAGAATCTACAAAAAACTAAAACAGATTTACAAGAAAAAAACAAACAAGCTCATTCAAAAGTGGGCAAAGGATATGAACAGACACTTTACAAAAGAAGACATAGGTGAGGCCAACAAACATATGAAAAAATGCTCATCATCATTGGTCATCAGAGAAATGCAAATCAAAACAACATGGAGATACCATCTCACACCAGTTAGAATGGCGATCATTAAAAAATCTGGAGACAACAGATGCTGGAGAGGATGTGGACAAATAGAGACACTTTTACACTGTTGGGAGTGTAAATTAGTTCAAGCATTGTGGAAGACAGTGTGGCGATTCCTCAAGGACCTAGAAATAGAAATTCCATTTGACCCAGCAATCCCATTACTGGGTATATATCCAAAGGATTATAAATCATTCTATTATGAGGACACATGCACACGAATGTTCATTGCAGCACTGTTTACAATAGCAAAGACTTGGAACTTACCCAAATGCCCATCGATGATAGACTGGACAGGGAAAATGTGGCACATATACACCATAGAATACTATGCAGCCATAAAAAACAATGAGTTCGTGTCCTTTGTAGGGACATGGATGAACCTGGAAATCATCATCCTGAGCAAAGTGACACAAGAAAAGAAAATCAAACACCGCATGTTCTCACTCATAGGTGGGTGTTGAACAATGAGAACACATGGACACAGGGAGGGGAGCATCACACCCTGGGGTCTGTGGGGGGGAACTAGGGGAGGGACAGCGGGGGTTGGGGAGTTGGGGAGGGATAACATGGGGAGAAACGCCAGATATAGGTGATGGAGAGGAAGGCAGCAAACCACATTTCCATGTATGTACCTATGCAACAATCTTACATGTTCTTCACATGTACCCCAAAACTTAAAATGCAATAAAATATATTTTAAAAAATTTGGATGATGCAGGAAAGAGGCATTGATCACTGATTATTACTTTTCTTTTACCAACAGCTTAGAAATGCCAGTTGATTGTGATGTGAGGATGAAGGCAGGAGGGATCCTATGCTAGGAATACACTCTCATGTATAGCGGGAGGAGAGGCAGTTACGCAGTAAGGGTAAAATGCAAACTCCTTAGCTCAGCACACAAGATCCTTTCTCTCCCTCTTCTTTCTCTGTTCTCTTCCCCTATGTCTTTTCTCTCTTCATCTTCTATCTGCTTTCTCCTCATAGTCAGTGATTTCCTCTGTGATAACCATTCACATTAGTTAGCATGTAGTTTCGGCCAATATTGTGCTAAGTAAAGGATTGTCCAGACTGGGATGCTCATTCTGATGGGGTGCTTACTCACGCCGTGAATTATATTTGTACTCCATTTCTGTATACACCCTCCTCTTCCCCTGCCCCACCCTTGCCTCTGTTGGCTCTGCTCATCTGAAACCACTGAGAATACTTTCTTTTGGTGCTGCACACAACTGTCCCTTTCTTCCACATACCAGTCCTCCAAATAGTTGAAATGAACTCTGCCATTATTTCCTGTAAGCTTTTGTCATTTTTTCCCATCATGTTGGACTCTGACTTTTATGAGAAAGATCGTTAGTTTCTGAGTTTCTCTACTAGAGTGTGGTGTCCAGAAATAAAGAGTGGGCTAATCAGCACACAAGATAATAAAACAGCTTTCATTGTTCCTATTATGCTGCCTCTCTGAATGCATCATAAGATTGCAATTATGGTTTTTGTGGAGCTCAGAACATTCTGTTGTTTTATGTAAAACTCATGCCCAGCTATTTATTCATATATATTTACTGTCATCGAAGTGTTTTGTAGGCCAGGTAAAGTGGTTCATATCTGTAATCCCAGCACTTTGGGAGGCCGAGGCAGGAGGACGGTTTGAGGCCAGGCATTTGAAACCAGCCTGGGCAACATAGTAATACCATATCTGTACAAAAAATTTTAAAAATCTAGCTGTGATGGCACACACCTGTGGTGTCAGGTACTGGGGAGGTTGAGGCTGGAGGGTCCCTTGAGCCCAAGAGTTGGAGGCTGTAGTGAGCTATGATCATGCCACTGCACTCCATTCTAGGCAACAGAGGGAGACCCTTTTCTAAGAAGAAAAAGATGCTTTATAATCCTCATTTTAATGATTGCAAAATAGCTTATTGTATTATAATTATAATCTATTAATCATGACTCCTTGTTGGACTTACATGTTGTTTCTGGATTTTCCTAGGTGGGCTCTTACAGATAAAAAGACTGTGGCCATAACTCTAGTTATTAGCATTGTAACATTATTTTTATTTTTTTCAACTCCAAGATATTTATTCAAAATAACTAAAATACTGTACACAAATGTTTATTCCATCTCTATCTTCATGATCCAAAATGTAGAAGTAACCCAAATGTGCATAAGTAGATGAATAGGAAAACAAAATGTGATATACACATACAATGGAATATTATTCAGTCATGATAAGGAATAAAGTACTGGTACATGCTGCAACTACAGATCAGTCTTACACCTAGAAGATTTCAGCATGACCTGATTACTCTGAGCCAACTCTAGCCCCAGCCTTGCTCTTGATATGCTAAGTGAAAAAGCCAGACACAAATAGTAATATACATGATTCAGTTTTATTTATAGGAAATATTCAGAATCAGTAAGTCCTTAGAGGCACAAAGCAGATTGGTGGTTGCTAGTAGGTGGAAGTAGCAGGAGTAGATTATGGCTGCCCAGTGGGTATAGGTTTTTCTTTTGAAGTGATAAGAAAAAATTGGAACTTGATAGTAGTAATGGTTGTACAACATTGTGAATGTGCTAAATACCACTGAACTGTATACCTACAAATGGTTAATTTTATATTATGTGAATTTTACCTTAATTGAAAAAAAAAACTACTTTAAAACAAAAACACAATGTTAAAATCATACAAAAACTCTGCTTTCTTAAAGTGTCAGATTTTATATGTCACCTTTAGTTATTTATGTTTTTTTAATCTCACCAAGAATTTGCTACTCGGAAGGAGGTACTATGGCTACTTAGTATGCATCTCATTTCGTTTCCATCTGGAAAAATCCCATTCACTCTGATAAGCCGCTCAAACATTAATCTCTTTAATGTTGTAAGTTACATTACTTACTAGAGAGAATTCATTATTGTCTCTTTTTGATCCCTGAACAACTTGGGCATATTTTAATGTCCATATTATATGATATTTGAATCTTTGCATGTGACATTAGTTTTAAATCATATCATTTGAAAATACCGGGTAGTTCATATGTGCAATAACAGGAGCTTATGTACCAATTTTGTTTTATAGATTTATTTTTCTTAGTAAAGTTCCTTGGAGAAAATGATAATCTATCTCAGAAGAACGAAGTAATAATAAAATACAAGAGCTGCCATTTTTTGAGTATCTAATCTGTACCAAGCACCACAGTGAGCACTTCATTGGCTCTCTGCTGACTTTTATGGCAATGCTAAGACGAAAGTATTATTATCTTCATTTCCTAGATAAAGGAGCTGAGGCTTCAAGAGCCTCAGGACATTCCTAGTAAATGTGAAGCCCACATGTAAAGCATACCTGCTTCATTCCCATGAAGCTGGACCCCTAACAAGAGTTTTGGAATAACTGACTACATGAATGAATGAATGACCCTGTGGAATGGATTACTTAGGTACCAACATTCACCTTTTATAAGGACGATGGAGATCTAGAGAAGAGTTACTATGTATATAAGAAAAGAGTGCTTGCTCTGGGCAGGTGCAGCCATGGGCCTGGGGCTGGCACACTTTGGCCCACATTTGCCACTCAGATTCTCACCCTTCAAATACCTCTTGCATTACAGGGTGAGCATTTGATCTCAGGTCTTCTAACTTTATGATCTTCCCTCCTTCATTAGAAAGCATGATGCTTCATTATACAGCTCTCTGTTCCCAATCAGACAACACCAAAAATAAAGAGGATTTGTAAGCTGGTGGTGAACAAACAAGAAATAATAATTATATTTTGGAGAATAAGGATGCTGGTAATAAGTTAGCTACAATTGAATGAACTTTTACTAAGTATCTGGCACTAATGCCAAACACTTTACATGCATTGGCTCTATTTGCCATAAATTACTCAGATAGGCAATTTAGCCTCATTCTGCAGGTGAGGAAGCTGAGGCTTGGAACATTCTGATAATATTCCTAGGTTTACATAACCTATTCCAAAGCTCAGGCTCCCTGTACTCCCTGTCATGGAGTACTATTGATTGTTCTGGCCACTCTCTCTTTCTCCTTAAGCCATTTTCTCTAGGAGAATCTTTTCTCTGGACATTTATTTATTTATTTTTCTAAAATCTAAGGTACATGGCTGAGCAACTTAGGATTTTCTTCCTTGATATACGTGATTCCTAAGGTGGCATGGGTATTTTCCCCCAAGATTCTAATATATTAATCAATTCCTCCTTGTTGGCTATAGCTGGACACAAACTCAGGGTTTTTCCTGACTTCTGGAATATAAAAATAATTAGCAAATTAAAACTTTATCATCTATCTGAGCTGCCTCAAACTGAGTGAGGCTTTCAGTTATTTTCAAGGCGATTGAAGACTCATGTTTTTGTGAACCCATCCTCTGAGCTAATTCTGTGATTTGTGTTAGCAAAACCTCGTCTGTATTTTCTGTGAGCTACGGAAATGAGGGGATGGGATAGGTAGGGATCTGTAATGTTTTACGTTTTCTGTTTGTTATTTTTCTTTTCCTGTTGTTCCTACACAAATGTTCTACACCTTGCTTCTTCTACCCTCTGCTCTCTGATTTCTGAGCACCGTGTACAATTCATCCTCATTTCCCAAAGAAAGTTGAACTTTTGTTTTAAAAAATATCACATATGAAAGAAGTGGTTAGGCCGTAGCAGGGTATACTCAGAAAGGCATTCATCTGACTGTAGAATCAAGATAGGCAGATGGTAGAAAAACAAGAACCTAGACAGAGAAAAGGGATGCGAAATTGGTGGAAAAAATAAGAATTGAGAAAAAGAGATGCTGATAGCATCAAAAGATGAAATATTGCAGGTATTTGTGAATTCTGTTATTATTAGTCCAGCACCATTTATAGACTGGTACTTAACAAAATAGTGTTTTCAATCCAATCTTTAAAACCAGTTAGAGAAGTTATATGGTAAATTGTAAAACCAACAGGAGCCACAAAATGCTTAAAAGCCCACATTTAAATTTCTATTCTGTCATATATTAATTTCTGATCTTGAGTGAGTTGTTTAGTTCCTCTAATTCTGTTTTGTCATCTGTACAATGTGGAAAATAAAAGTCCCGGTTGAGAGAAAATCGACTTCTTTATGGACAATTTTAAGAGAGATTCCTTATGGCACTTAAGATTTTGAGACATCTTTTTATCATATATTAAGTGGAAGTTTTATTTTTTTACAACCCAGGTAATTAGGGCTTTAGGATCAAACCAGCCTGATTTCAAAATTTGGGCACCATTACTTGCTGGCTGTGTGACATGTTATTTACCTCCTTGAATGTCAATTTTCTCATCTGTAGTACGGGAATAATAGTCACCGTCCTTGTAGGTTTAAGTGCAGTGATGCATTTGAATGTGTGACTAAAAGTGGGCTGATCACCCGTATGAAACTGAATGAACTATGGATGCAAAAGAGCTCTTCAAGCTCTTACAGCCTAGGTAATTGTAGGCTTTCATCGTTATTCACAACATTTTCATACCCACTTCATGGGTTGCTTTCTTTCTTTTATACACTCCAATTATTTGAAATTTATAAGAGTCGTATAAATTTTTATTTGGGTTCAGATTTTTTTTTTTTTTACAGATTTTACTCACACATTTGTCACTTTCTTCTTATCAGTGACTCAGCTTCAAAACAAAGCAAAA
>NW_016107937.1:116079-117187 GCF_001604975.1 Cebus imitator
AAAACAAAACACCAGAATACACAAACATAATATTCACTGGCAGCATCTGAACTCATCCCAAACCAGGTGCAGCTCATAGCTAGACCTTGAGGCTTAATTTACTTCTAAAATTTTGCTGGAGAGGGAACCGGAAAAATTGGTTTGGGAGGAGATGAGTGATCGTGGAATGCTTTTGGGAGGAGAGCCAAGATGTCGGCCACCCAGCAGCTGGGGGAAAGAAAGCTGGGAGAAAGTTGAGGGGAATGCTTGGAGTCTCTTACTGTAACATCTTCCCCAGCATAGAGGTTGAGGACCCGGCGTCCACCTGGATGCTTGTCTACCCAGCTGGAGACATTGTAAACCTTGCGATTGATGACCAGCCACTGGTTGGACTCCTGATTATGCCTCTGGATCTCCCGCCAGGTGTACACGTTGAGGATTTTCCCATTTTCCTCCTGCTTTGCACAGACCTCAGCTTCCTCATTTGCTATGGGTTTTTGTTTTGGCTGATGCTTCTCACCTGGGGTATGACTGATTCCTTCCTACAATGCTTCCATTGTCTCTACACTTTTCTTCAAGTTTCATTGTCATTGAATCCCTAGGATTTCTCGGTTAACTCTTGACATTTCTAATCCTCATCTCTGATTGTATCATAAAATGACTGCCTTTCTCCCTTTTCATTCCATTGCAGTATGATGCCTACACTGAAAACTTTTCAGCCTAGTTGTTTCTTCACAAACCTGATAGTGAGCACCTTCCTAGCCCTCACTTCTCTGCCTGTCCTGAATCTTTTCTGCCTTGATGAAGTCTAGATCACCTTCCTTTCCTCCTTTCTCTCTTCGCTTCTCTTTTCTCTGCTGTCTAGCTTCTTGGAAGCATCCTCCTTCATCATTAAATGCCCTTTAGTAAAGGGCGTAGGTCAGTCACACCCTGGCCTCATGTTTCAGCTCCCACCGAGGGAGGAAGGACTAAGCTGTGGTCCTGGTGATTCTCCTGCACAGCATCAAGATGTGTTGGGTTCATTAGCTCTCTGATGTGCCTGTGATCAGAGACTTTTAGATGTGCTAATCCAACATATAAGCAAAAGCTTTCAAAATCTCCAGGATGACACGAATTGGAGTTGGGAACT
>NW_016107937.1:117429-203114 GCF_001604975.1 Cebus imitator
GTTCAACACCCACCTATGAGTGAGAACATGTGGTGTTTGATTTTCTGTTCTTGTGTCAGTTTGCTGAGAATGATGGTTTCCAGGTTCATCCATGTCCCTACAAAGGACATAAACTCATCGTTTTTGATGGCTGCATAGTATTCCATGGTGTATATGTGCCACATTTTCCTTGTCCACTCTATGGGAAATGTTCTTTTGACAGCGGTAATTTCTTCTGAAGCCTTTTGATTCCTTTAAACTTTTTTAAAAGAAAGATTTGGATTACGATAAGTTAAATAAGCCAGGAGCAGAAAAGGAAACATCGCATGTTCTCACTTATTTGTGGGCTCTAAAAACCAAAACAATTGAACTCATGGACATAGATTGTAGAAGGTTGGTTACCAGAGGCTGGGAAGGGTAGTGGGGGCTGGGGGACTGAGATGGGATGGCTAATAGGTACAAAAGATAGAAAGAATGATTAAGACCTACTATTTGATAGCACAACAGGGTGACTATAGTCAATAAGAACTTAATTGTACATTTTAAAATAACTTAAATAGTATAACTAGATTGTTTGTAACTCAAAGGATAAATGCTTGAGAGGATGGATACTCCATTCTCTGTAACGTGCTTATTTCACATTGCATATCTGTATCAAAACATCTCCTGTACCCCAGAAATATATACACCTACTATGTACCCAAAAACATTACAAATAAAAAGAAAAAAAAAGTTTGAGTTTCATTTTACCAAAAAAGCAAATCAACATAAACTGATTTCCTCTCTTGTAATTTCCTCTTGAAAGCAGTCTAAATCTGTCAGCACACATAAAGGTAATCAAAACTGATTGGAAAACCACATGATGGTTTATGAAGCCGTTGTTATATGTTTTATCTGACTTTATCCTCAGGTGCTATTATTGCCCCATTGTTTAGTTGAGAAAACATGGACAGAAGGCCTCTTAGGTAACATGCCAGGATCACCTTGTGAGTGAGAAGTGAACGGGCGCATTGATCTAGATTTTCTGATTCCAAATCTTCAGCTAGTTTCCTTTGTTTCCCATACCTTGATCTAGACATTTTTAATAATAACTCTGTGGTTTAGAAACAAAGTGGAAGAAATAATTTTGGATTGGTGGGGAGGAGGGTCTTAGTTTTAAGAAAAGAGGCTATGTAAAATATAAAAAATACATTCTCATATTTGGGAATCTATGCTAACTAAATCATCAGTCTTTCAGTCCAAGCAAGATTTATGTACAAGATTTATGTAATTTCAATATTATTTGTAATTGTTAGAAATCAGAAATGCTCTAAATATTTAGCAATAAAGATTATTACTATGTAATAAAGAATGTATATACTCAAAACACAGATATTAAAATTTTATTAAAATATTAAAATAAAGTACAAAGTATATATATGCTGAAAATTATATAAATGTTAAAAATGAAGTTTTTAATGGCATGGCCTCCTGTTTGCCATATGAAAAAGAAAAAAATTAGTCAATAAATTGTATTTACTGGAGGGTGTATGATTGGAAGGAAATACGCCAAAATATTGGCATTATTTTTCTTTGCATTAGAGTGTTATTCAAGATTACCTCCTTTATTTTTTGTGATACTTTCCAAGTTTTCTACAAATTAGTATATGTTACTTTTATAATGTAAAAGGCAGTTTCTTTAATAAAAATAGGGAATCAAAGAAAGAGCTGATTTTGAAAGTCGGGTCATATTTTGGCCTCCCCACTACTAGCTGTGGAAGATCAGGCAAATGACTCTTTAAGCTTTCGTTCCCCATCTGCAAAATAAAAGAATGGGCACAAATTTTATCAATACATTAACTCAGGTGCTGTCTTATTAACAGAAATCCCCTGTGCTTTCTATGATTTCTGAATGGGAATTTTATAAATCCAACATATGCACATTGAGTATTTGCAGGTCCTAGGCATAAATTCAAGACAGCTCCAGATTTCAGTGTAAATGAGGTTTTAAGGCAAGAGTCTGGTTAGAAGTTTGGTGGGGGCAGGTCAGGGGCTTGTCCAGATGAGTTGCCTGGCACTGGTTCATGTCACTTTTATGCTACTTCCTTCTAAAAAGCTGTGCATCTTTATATGAGGCATTTATCCTCTCTAAACCTCAGTTTCTTTCTCTATTCAATTAGGTATGATACCTATTCTGCCTATCTTCAAGGGCCATTGTGAGGCTCAAAAGAGACAATGAAAGTACAAGTGTGGTTTTAGTGGCGAAATCAGTTATTAGGTTAATAATAGTGTTAACGCCATTAAGAAAGTAATGGCAAAAACAGCCATTACTTTTGCACCAACCTAATATTATTATGATAATTGGGATTTTACAATGAGTACACGATTTTCTCCGTTTTCCATAGGACCTATTCCAGCTGGATCCATTGTGTCACACAGAGGAAATCATAACCTTTCTTCTTAGCTACAGACTCTTATAGAATGTTGGACTGAACATGGAGGATTCTTCTGCTTGGCTCCCTACTTACCTGTCTGTTTATAGTGTGCTTTGGGCTCCTATATTATATAAATGCATGTGAATATAGCTATTATTATCAGGGGTGATCTGCTCCCCAGATGGGTTCGTTTAACTTGGGGCATATCCTGGCTCTGTGTGTGTGAACACAGTGTAAACTGCAATCCCATTTTTCCCAGGGCAACTTTTCTGAAGTGCTGCTTTATAATTTCAACGAAGTTTGTTTGAAAAACACTCCAATAAGCTACTGGTGCCTTGGCTTAAAAGAGTCTCAGTGTCTCAAAGCAGACATTCAGGAAGGACTGCTTTAGCTGTGCTATCAGTCTGCTACTGGCTGGTCCTGGTCCTGCCACGGGCAGGATTCAAGTGGGGCAGTGTGGCCCTGTTTTCACATAAGCGCAAAGCAATCATTTACTTCTGTTGTCTCAGCTGCTGCCTTATCTAAAGGCGGAAAAGGAGAAACAGAGATCTTTTCTCAGGAATACCCCAAACTGTGCTCGACTAGTCAAATGAGACAGGGAGGAGTAGAGAAAAGAGCAGGGGATTAAATTCCAACATCCAGGAGGGCAGGGTTTTCTGGCTGTTTCGTTTAGCACTGTTTGCAGAGGCTGGCATTAAATGAGGTCCTAATGAAATGTTTGTTAAGTAAATGAATATTTGCTAAGTGAATAAATAGCTGGGGGAATGGAACATAGTTTCAGGTTTGCCAGTGACCTTTACCTGGTCTCTTAGGTACACTATTTGCAGGAAGAATGTGAAGAGAAGAGATACTTGTCATGCATTCGCTATGCATCCCTCATGTTTACTTACCTCTTAATTTTACTTAATTCTCACAACAGTGGTGTGCGACAATCTACTTAATTTTCACAACAGTAGTGTGTGATAAGTGTTAATGCCATTTCTCTCAAAGGAGAAATCAGATTCAAAGAGATTAAATCTCATGCAAGGAGTTAGCTAGCTTAAAAGGGGTAGAGATGAAGATGGCTTCTTAAAATTTTTTCCCTAAATATTCTCTAATATTTAAGGAAAATAAATGCATGTTCTAGGGTTCAAGCTTCAAGTGGCTTCAAGTGACTGTTTTACTTTAAAACAGTGACAGTTTTACTTTAAAACTGCATAGCTATTTTGCTTCCTGCTCAGTAATACCCAGTTCAGCCTCACTTCAATTTTGGGAGATACTGCAGGGTTATTCTGTGGTTTCATGATGTCCTTGGCCCATGGTCCCTGATTTAATGAGCTTTGTAGAATATCATTTGGCTTCCAGGAGGCAGAGGCTATGTTTAGAGGTATTTATACACTATTCCTATGTACCCATTGTGGATGCATGGAGTCAAGTTTATGGGCACATATGATTGCAACATGGTGATGATACTGAAACAGACTCTCTCCCCACCATGGATATCTAGAGCCTCCTTCTCTTCTTTCCCTTCCCTCCTTCTTCACCTCTCCTTATCTCCTTCTTCTCCCTATCTCTCTTTTTCTTATTCTCCCTCTTTTTTTTTTTTTTTTGTGAAGGCTTCAGAGATTAATACAGTATCTCTCTTCCCCATGTCTCTTCAGATAAATGCAAAACTGTATTGTTATCAAGATCTCAGTAGTACTTCTCTGAGCCCATGGGTAAAACTGTCTGTGTGTGTGTGAAGAAGGGAAGATGTAACTCACCAGAATAAGTTTCTCTACATGCAAAATCTAGACCAGTATTGGTGTGTAAAGATAGGAATCCACTATGGTGATTCATATGGTACGGGAAGAGGGGAGGTTGTGAAGTCTTTCTGAAAATACGTGTTAAAATATACTTATTGGCTATTTTGAATGCTAGCAGTTTTACCTCATTTTAAATAGAGCTAAATATATACTCTGCAGCTTATTATCATAACAAAAATGACCTTTTAGACATTCTGAATTATGAATGGCAAAATTAACATTCTGATGAAATGGACCATAAAAACTGTCTGTGTAAAAGAGTTAAGTTTTGACTTGTGAATGATCAGGTGATTTTAAAGAGAAATAAAACATTTTTATTTCTGGAGAGTTTTTGAAGTCTGTAGTTCACAGTCACTTAAGAACAAAGTAATTTGGTTTAATTTTCCCCAACATTTTATTTTTTAAAAATTTTAAACCTAAAGAAAAGTTGCAAGAATAGTAAAATGAATACTTACATATCTAACATCTAGGTTCACGAGTTGTCAAAATTTTACCATATTTGCTTTATTTATTTCACATGGCACATATTATCAATCAATCCATCATTTATCTCTGTCATTATTCACATCTATCCATTCATCCTTTGCTCTCTGTCCATCCATCTATATTCATTCAGTCAACTATCCATTCATTTTTTTTTTCTAATTCACCTAAGAGTTAGTTGCTGACATTGTGACACCTCATGCCTAAACACTGTAGAGTGTATTATTTTTTTACAGATAATTAATATACGTGATATTCATTGAGTGGATATCTAACAAGTGTGTCTTCAGGGTAAATTTCTAATGTAAAATTGCTGAGTCAAAAGGTAAAAATATAGGCAATTTTGTTATATGGCCTTCCATAAGGGTTGTATCATCTTATACTGTTAGTAGCAATGTATGATGATGATGAGGCTTTGAGCTTCCTTTGAGGCAGAGCCCAGTGTTCTCACATAGAAGCTGGGTATATACTGTGTTGCATGGGATCTTTAGGGGACAAGGATGCTTGCCAATTGGCACTGTGGCCTTGGATGCTTTGGGGAAGTTTGCCATGCTGAGTCAGCCGTACTGGAATAGACTGCTGGAAGTAGCAGCACATGTGGTTGAAGATTGTCACTTAAAAATAATTTTGTTAAAGCCAGTGATAAAAATCACCCTTTCTATTAGTGTAGATTACTCCTATCACCCTGTTCTCGGAGTGTCACTGCCTGTGTTACACCATGTCCTGGCTGGGTCCCTGGCAGATCCCAGAAAAAACCTGCCTAGCGTCAGACTTCTTCTATGTGCTCAGAAATCAAGCTCTTGAATTCTTCCAGGGACCAGATGGTCTCTAAGAACTTTAAATGTGCCTGTGTACTCAGAGATTTCTTGTGGTCTCAATATGTTCTGAGTATGATAAAAAATAAATAAAGTTACTAAGCGGGCACAGTGGCTTTACCCGATAATCCCAGCACTTTGGGAGGCTGAGGTAGGTGGATCACGAGGTCAAGACATCAAGACCATTTTGGCCAACATGGTGAAACCCTCTCTCTACTAAAAATACAAAAATTAGCTGGGCGTGGTGGTGCACACCTCTGGTCCCAGCTACTCAGGAGGCTGAGGGAAGAGAATCGCTTGAACCCAGGAGGCGGAGGTTGCAGTGAGCTGAGATCGTGCCACTGCACTCCAGCCTGGCAAGATAGCAATAGGCCAGTAAATGTCCATATAGGGCCGGTCTAAATATGAGCCAAATATACAGTGTGCCATCCACCCTTCTTCTTTCTTATGGCACCTTATTTGGCATTGGTATATATAGTAAATAAAGAAAAAATCAATGTCAGAATTTGAAGAGCCACCAAGGTTTACATCTTACTTTACCAGAGACAACTGGTGGTCAGAGAAAGTAAGTCACTAGCCCTAAGTAAGACAGCAAGTGAATGGGAAAAGCGGGAGTTCTGGGGGTTATGAAGAGTAAGAAAATGCATTTAGCTTAATGGCTGGCACAATGAAAGAACTATTGAATGCTAACTCATAATAAAATAGTCTTGTGCAGCAGAATGATCAACAATGATAAGGATGACGACCACAGAATGAAGATGAGGCATCTTCTGTTATTTCTTTTCCTCTGGTACCCTGAGATCCTTAAACAATAAAAGGGCAGTGATTAATACCAAAAATACCTGATTCAAGAGCTTCTTGACAACATTTGGGGCTTGGAACTCAATTTAATATGATTTAGAAAAATAGAGAATCTATTTGCTTATGGCTGATGGTAGAAGGTAACATTTTCAAGGAATTCAGCATACAGGGAGGTGGGAATAGCTAAGGAATGTGGAAGAAGTGGGATAAAGGAAGAATAAGGGTACTTTAGAAAGTTGATGCTGTCGAGTTCAGAAAATACATGAAAAAAGCTGAACTACTTTAAAAACTGGTTTTTAGTTGTACTGTTTTCTTTCTGCTTTGAGACTGGACCACATCGTCACTTTATTTTTAAACTAGTTTTATTGAGGTATAATTTATATTCAAATATAACTGTATAATAATTCCACAAATGCTAAATTGCATGTATATAAGGTACACAATTTGACATATGTATACACCCGTGAAGCCATCAGCCTAGAAGATAGTGACTATCTTATTGCCTCCTAAAGTCCTCCCATCCCCCCTGTAATTACTCTCTCACCCCTCCTCCTCATCTTCTCCTCATTGCTAGGCAACCACTGATCTGCTTTCTGTCATTTTTTTTCTAGAATGTTATATAAATGGTATCATATAGTATGCATTTTTCCTTTTTGGTCTGGTTTCTTTCCCTCAACATAATTATTTTGAGATTTATCCATGTTGCAGCATGGACATTAAGAAACATCCTGGATTTTTAAGTGCCACAATTAAACATATGTTTACAAAGCCCATCAAACAAAGTAGGGAGGACAAATTGGTATAGAAAACTGAAGACCAGGAGATTAGCTAGTGAATTTCCCTGGGAAGACATCACAGGAGGAAAGGATGAAGGGGGTGCCAACTTTACACTTTTATTAGATATGACTCTCACACTAAATTATTTTTCTGGAAGGATAATTTTCAACAGGCCACACCCTTACTAAAATCTTTTAATGGATATTTCATTGCTTATAGGATAATTTCTAAATCCATTAGCCTGATAATTACAATGCTGGCCCCAGCCCATCATTTCCTGTTTGCCAACACAAAGTCTCTCCTTCAGTAAAAGCATCTTACCAAACACACTACATTTATACTTCTGTAAATTCCAGCTTTCTTCTGGTTCTTATGCTTCATCTCTCTTTTGTTCCAAGGTCCAGCTCGGATTGCCTCTTCTCTGAGAAGCATTTCTTAGTCATCAGGCTGGAAGCGACTCTTTCTCCCCAATTCAATAACTTGTACTATATCTTTGTAAGATTTGTTTATATCAATAATGATCCTGTGAGTTGAAAGACAAGTAGCATAGATCAAATTGATTTAATGGAAAATGGAATTTACTGTCTGAAATAATGAAAATAAAAGAGATATTTATTGGCTCTCAAAACAGAAAAGTTCAGGATTACACAGGTCTTCAAGCATGACTGGTTCTATTGGGCAAAAATTATTTTTTATTTTTCAGGATATTGAGCTAACATCTCTCTTTCTCAATGTTCAGTTTGGTTCTTCTCCATGTTGGCTTCATTCTCAGGTATATTACTTCCTTGGTCAATGCTAGAAGTTTTGGCTTCAAATTCATACAAAGAGCTTCTCTTTTCTAAAGCGTAAAAATGGAACCCAGATGGAGTCTCATTCTGTGGTCCGATATAGAGCAATGCCAGGTGAGCTGGCCTGGATCATGGACCCCACTCATGACCAAGCCCAGGAAGTTGTAAGTCTACCTGATGAAGTTGCCTTGCTAGAGACACATCCATGTTGAGGGCGAGATAATTCCCCAAAGGAAGACGAGAGGATGAGACAGCAGAATTCTAGTTCCCAGATTCTGTTGTATATTTTTGTTACGCCATGTGTAAATTGTATCTCCTCTGCTGGGCTGTTAACTCTTTTTGAAAATAGAAACCTATTAGTCATCTTTATATATTTTTCTGACTCTATAGGAAATATAAAGAATTTGTTTTTAAATGATCTGTAATTCCACCACATACTGATGACCTTGTCCCTTTTAGGGAGATCATTACACACACACACACACACACACACACACACACACACACACACAAATATATACACATATATTCATATCTTTTAAATAAAACTGCACAAATTTAATAATTTTGTTGTTTTGTATCCTGCTTTTATCCACTTAACATTTTTTTCTTAACACTTTTTCGATGTAAAATATTATTAAAAAAATAATTTTTCTAATGTAAGTGATGGGTTGATGGATGCAGCAAACCACCATGGCATGTGTGTACCTACATAACAAGTCTACATGTTCTACACATGTATCTCAGAACTTAAAGTATAATTATAAAATGAAAATGAAAAAAAAAATTAAAGAGCTACATAATTTTCCAAATTAACAACGTACCATCCTTTATTTAGAAATGCCATTATTACTGGTTATGTGAATCTGCAATTGTTTCCATTATTAATAATGCTATAATGAAACCCCTTTTGATAGTATTTATTTGCATTATTTCTGTAGGATAAATGCCTTGAGTAGGCAATGCTGCGTTAAAGGGTTTGACTGTTTTTAAAGTTATTGACACCTTTTATCGACCTACCTTTCTGAATTTATGCTGTCATTAAAAGTTTCATTAAAGGCTTAATAACTGCAAAGTTGGAGCACACCTAAGTTTCTTGATTTATATCGCCACAAATATATGTTGCCATCTACTCTGAGGTTACTTTCCAGAATTTACTATCTTACTAGCAGATTCATTGACTGGTGGCTATATTCCTCCCAGAGTTTGGGTTGGTGCTGAGCTTCTAATAGGTGCTCATGAGATGCTTGTGGATTTATTTCTGTTGATACTGCATAAATTGCTTGAACCAGAGCAGAACTTAGAGAAATAAACACAGAGAGCTTACATGTTTATTATGTAGGAAACCACACTCCTACACATTCAGGAAGAGATATGTTAAATGCTGAATAAGCACATTCAGCAGAAATGTTATATCTCCTAAACAGCATTTCCAATAGTATACTAATCAATATGATTCAATAAATATACAATAAATTTTAAAGAATATAACTACAACATATAATGTATATAAGAATGTAAATATAAGAAAGTGTGAGTGGGTCTTGAGTATTTATGGAGAACAGTGTCATTTTCATCACAATAATAAAATAAAATTATAACCAAAAAAACTCAGAAAGCATGATGATTAGCCCATTTGAAACCTTTATTGTCTTTGAAAGGACAAATCATTCAAAGACATTGAGGGAAGAACCCGGTAAATTTTAAACTGGCCTCTTTCCACCACTCTCTGTTAATTTCATACTGTGTGGACCTCCTGGACTAAACACTCAAGGTGGCGGCAAAAATATTCAGTTCACATTTATGATGTTTCTACTGCTGGTTATGTGCTTCACATTTGCTATTTGATTCTTCTTCATAACAGACAGGTAGATATTTTCATTCCATCTCTTAGATTGAGCTAAGTATTCACTACGTCCCAGACATTGTGTTAAATGTTTTGCATACCCTATCAAATTTTAAAAAGTATATGAGATAAGAACTGTTGTTTGCTATAATTTATGATAGATTGGGGAGGTTAAGTCCTTACTGGATAACATAGCCAATAATTAACTGACAGATCCAGTTTCTTCCCAGTTTATTAAAAGTACCAATTTTTCATATAAGGTCAATTAGTCTCACTAGAAAGTCAGGTTCTTTGCACTTGGCTGAAATTAGTTTATCTCAGGGTAATGCTATGTGTTATCACATGGTAATCAGATGGTCCAAATAACAGTGACTTATATTCTTTAGAAATAAAAACTGGAAACAGAAATTTACCTTTCAAAGAAAATGACATTCAATGATAAAATATGTTTGAGGAGAATCTGCTTGATGTACAATAATTGCTTTTTTCCTTAATAACTACTATCTCCCTTGTACTTTGAAACCTCCCTTTCCAGGTTAGCAGTAGATTCCTTTAATATTATTATAGTCAGATGTCTTAGCTGTGAAGTCATTTTCATTATTAAAACAATCTCATTTGGATTATTTCACATAGTGCTTCTACTTTAAACATCAGTCTTATAAATGGGTCTCTCATGAATTGTTAATGGAAATGCAAAATAATAAAATCTCATTATAAAGCATTTGGCTTTTTTTAAATATAAAAGTAAATATACACTTACCATATGAATTATCCACCAATAACATTCCTGGGTATTTGTCCTAGAGAAATGAAAACTTATGTTCACACAAAAAGATGAACACAAAAGCTCATAGCAGCTTTATTTAAAAGATCCAAGAAATGGACACAATCCAGATGTCCTTCAACAAGTAAACTGTTAAATAAACTTTGGTACATTCGTACAATGAAATATTATTCAGTTAGAAGGAATAAACTAGTGATACATATAACAACTTAGATGACTCCAGTGCATTATGCTGAATAAAACTAAATAAACAAAAGCTCAAAGAGCAATATACTATATAATTATATTTATATGCAATTATTGGAATAACTGAATTATAGTAATAGAGAAAGGATCAGTGGTTATTAGCCTCTAGGGTTGGAGGAAGGGTGTGCCTATGAAGCGGTAACACATGAGAGAGTTTCTCTGTGGATTTGGAGCAGTTCTGTATCTTGATTATGGTGATGGGTACTTGATTTTATCACCAATGTGATAAAATGTCACAGAACTGTATGCAAAAACAAATAAACAAACAAGAAGAGTGCACGTATATTCTGGTGAAATCCAAGTAATATCTGCACCTGAGTCAACAGTATTATTGCATCACAGTCTCTTTTCTGGTTTTGGCTATATACTATGGTTATTTAACATTATTATTGGAAGAGGGTAGCTAAAGAGTATATATGGTGACTTTATACTATAATTTTTGCAACTCTTGTCAGTCTTAAACTATTTCAAAATAAAAAACTATTTTAAAAATAAGTCTCATGTTCAGTTTAAAGCTCCTCCCACACTACCCAAAAAAGCTTGCACGAGCTGGCCTGGGGATTCCAAGTGTTTTCCTCTCTATTCCCTTCGATGCTGGGGAGGAGAGGAGAGAATAAAAATAAGGTGTTTCTATTTACGGCTGCTCTTGGCGAGTTGGCTTTCTTTTTCCTTGCTGTAAATGCTGTTTCCATGTATCAGGGTTTCTCAGCCTCAGCACTATTGACATTTTGGACTAGATAATGCTCTGCTGCTGGGGGTAGAGGGTGGGGAGCTTGTCCTAACTCCTGGCCTCTTCCCACTAGATGTCAGTAGCAGGCCTCCTACTTCCTCCCCAGCCAAATCGTGGCATTTAATCTGTCTTCAGATATCGCCTATGGTTCATAAGGGGCAAAGTCTCTTCTGGTTGAGAATCACCGCCTTATATGCCATTCCCACACTGGCAAGGATGTGGAGGCAAGGAAAGTGTGGATGAGTGAGGCTCCCATATGCTTCATCGAAGAAAAGACTCCTAACAATGCTTGAGCATTTGGCTTCAACTTTCAGCTGACTCACAGCTGATGACAAAATACTGTTCCTATAACATGCTGGTCTTCGATAAGCACGCAGCCACAGATTTTGTCTTCCTGCCTGACTCTCTCTAGGGCTTACAGGATTTCTCTTCTTTCCTGAAGGGATTGCAGATGCTCTCTTTTGTCAGACCATGTCACAATGTTAAGTAAAAATAAAATCTTTGTAAATACAGTGACGATGGAGAAAAATAATAAAGGCACTTTTAATGGTGAAATGGTTCAGGCCTAGCCTCTCCAATAAGCCTTCTCCACCTGCCAGTGCCCTTAGAAATCTCTTTGCTTCAACCCGCTCTAATATCTGTAGTGTGCTTCTATTCATTTGGCATATAGCCAAGGTGACTTGGACTGTTAATTACCTAATAAACTATTATGCCAACAAGGACAAAGACCGTCTAGTGTTAGATGAACCCAAAGTGAATGAACTTAAGAGATTCTAGAGTTCAACTCCCTCATTTAACAGATGAGGCACAGAGAGGTTAAGACTTACCCAGCATTATACATTGAATAAGTTACAGACCCAGGCTGTACCCAGGGTCTTTAACTCAGTGACAATGACCTGTAAATAAAAGAATTTCCCAAAGATAAGAGATTTTGATTGTCTATATAATATGGTAGTTTAGAGTGTTAACTATGGAGCCAGAAAGATTTAGTTTCAAATTTCAGTTCCACCATTAAACTGACTGTTTGATATTGGGCAAAACTTGTCATCTCTTTGAATCTCATCTATAAAATGGAGGTTATGACAAAATCTAATTCATAGACTTACTGGTGAAGATTAATTAATGTAATGTATTTAAAAGTTTTAGGACAGTGCTTTGCCCATAGAAAACTTTCCTTCCTCCTCATTCTCACCTTCACTATCATCACAGCAAGTTTTTAGGAGTTGGGAGAACTCTCTCACATACATTGAATCATCCTAACCTACATGTGGAGGCTTTTTGAGGTTGGTGTTAGTGACATTTTATAGATGAGGAAATAGGTTCAGAAGATGAAAACACTTGTCGAAATCCACATATCCTATCAGCATGAAAACAGAAGCATAGGTCTCCTGACCCCAAGACTAGTGCTTTTCCTGCAGGGGTTCCCACCTCCCAGTGAAGTTTTTGTCCTTGATGGCTATCTCAGGGTTTTGCATAAGGTAGATTTAGAATAAATGTTTGCTGGGGCCAATACTTGGTATTGTTTCTTCCTTGTCCCCTGCCAACATATTTAGCTAAGAAATCTTAGGTGGCAGGTCCTTATTTCATATACCTTAATAGGCCACACATATATGATTGGAGCTAAATGCACAGCTTGTTTTCCAAAAATACTTATTGATGTACATGAAATTGTGGTAGCCATGGGAGATGTATTGTGAGCTCTGATGTTATGGAACTTATCTAGAGAATTTATTATCTAGGGAGCTTATTATCTTGGGAGCCTGTTGTCTAGAGGGCTTTGCAAAGGTCAGAAGCAGAGGCCCGAATTAGAGCAAATGTCAGGCAGTGGTGTGGGGCGGGAAAAGACCGCCAGACCATGGCTCATTAAATACTCTTTGTCACATCAATTATAGATGCACAACATGAAACAACCAAAAACCAAGGAGGAAAGAGAATACATGGCGGGGAGAGTGGAGCCATCTTCAGTAATTCAAAACGCCTGTAGGAAAATGGTCTCTTACCATATGATTAATAAAAAGGGCTTGTTTCTTTGCTTTTTACTTGTGCAGTATCAATAATAAAAGTTGTACTTAATAAGGTTTTAACACAGTTGAGATTTATATGACTTTTTTGTGATTCTGTAAATGAAGAAACCTCTCTCTGAGGCTTGAGCCACAGATACAAAAATGCTTGTTGGAGAAGCTGAAAATGTAGGCCTGTAAACCTGGAGCTTTGGGTGAGAGAGAGAGCAGTGGTGTGGAAAGATTAAGAGAGGTAATGAATACAGGATCATGTTTGTACCCTGATACCTAGATGGAATTTGGATTTTATTTGACATATAACTGGTTATCTTTGAGAGATTTTAAGTAGCTGAAGAACACGATCCGATTTGAGATTTCCAAAGATCATTCAATCTGGGTACTGTGTAGAAATAGGATGGAGAAGAATGTAAGTGACGAGTTAAAAAACACTTGTACTAGTCCAGGCAAGACATGGTGATAGGCTGGATAAGAAGAGTGGCAGTAGAAATGGAGAGATTGTCCAACTGAATCCATCCTTCAAGATCCTTCTCTGATTTATTGCTTTTCTAACCAGGAAAAAACCCCTAAAGTTGAATTTTAAAAAGGCAGTTCCTGGGTCCATATAACTATTTCACTATATTTCTATCCTACCTAATGCTTAATCCTGTTGAAGAAGGATTAGTCATGAGAAACAGGCCTCTTGGCCACCAATCTAGGAAGGGAGAGGTGTTTTATTGCGGCTGGGAGTGAGGTGACATGTTTTGTCTAACAGCCAAGTTCCTTTAGCAAAGAGAAGCTCTGCCTTTATATAGGCTCACAACTCTAGATATTACAAGAGAAAGGGTCTTGGGTTTACAGCCTTAGAAATTGTATGTGAAAGGGTCTTGGTCAATAGAGTAGGAGTGGGGTGGGGGTTTGATCTTGTTTAAGTAAAAACAATGCCTTCTGGAGAGATTCCCCCATATGATGCCTGCCATCTATAGGAAGGCGATTTAGGAGGTGCCAGTTGGCCAGCCTTTTCTTCCAATGAAATGCAATGTGGAAGCCAAGGGGGAGGTGATCCTAGATGCCTGGGTCTCCTTCCTCAGTTTGAGCCATAAGGATAGCTCGAGCTGGTACCAAGCACCAATAGGAAATTTGTCAAAGGTCAGGGGCATCTGCACTCAGAATCCCTTGGTGGTTACCATAATGTGAGCCCCAAATATCTGAGACAGATCTCAGTCAACTTAGTATATTTTCCCAAACTTAGGGATGTGCCCGGGACAGCCTCAGGAAGTCCTGAGGTCATGCGCCCAAGGTGGTCAGTGTACAGCTTACTTTTATGCATTTTAGGGAGACATGAAACATCAATCAGTATGTGTAAGATATACATTGGTTTGGTCTGGTAAGGTGGGACAACTCACAGTGGGGGCTTCCATGTTAGAAGTAGATAAGAGACAAAAGGTTGCATTCTTTTGAGTCCTTGATCAGTCCTCCTCTGAATACACAATTTAGTCTGGCTCAGTGAATCTGCATTTTTGCATAAACGGTAGGGCAGAGGAAACAATCAGATCTGCATTTGTCTCAGGTGCGCTCAGAGGGATGCCTTTGAGTTCTGTCTGTTCTTTGTCCACGAGGAAATTCCTTGTAGACACATTGTGAAGAAGGAATGTAGCTTCTTATCTTTGTAGCAATGTTATTTAGGAATAATATGGGAGGGAGGTTTGCTCTAAGCAGTTTCCAGCTTGAATTTTTCCTTTGGCTTACAGATTTTGGGGTCCCAAGATTTATTTACCTTTTATACTACTTTGTATTCTGGGCCAAGTTCAAATCACAATCTCTGTGGTTTGATGCTAAACAAAACCAACTGTCCTCTCACAAGTAAAATTTTAGAAGCATACCTGGCAGTAGCATATTTGTTTGAAATAATGATGATAATGATGATGATCATGATAACAATAATAACACATTATTAAATATAGTAATAACATGTTAATACCTAAACATTTATTAAGAATTCAAGATATGCCAGGACTACTTTAAAAATTCACTTCACATGCATTAGAAAGGTTAATTCTCAGCACAATCGTATGAGGTAAGTATAGAAAGTTTTAGTAACTTGCCCAAGTTTACATAATTTGTCAATGATAGGGCTGGGAAGTCACTTAAATAGTGACTTTTTTTTCTATTCTTCCATCTATAGTCACTACTTCACCTCTCAGCCATGAAACTTCCTTCCGCTACACATTCTTTAACTTGATTATCATAATATACTTTGGGAGCCTTCTCACTCTAGCCAGTTTAGAAAACTCCCTTGTATTCATTGAGACTCATTAGGGAAATCCGGGAACTTCAGTAAATTTCCCCTGGGTTTCCTTAGTATTTAATACATGGCTCTGTCACAGCAAATAATCATTATGTGTCCATACATTTGCCTCCTTCAGTAAACTGTGAGCTCCAAGAGAAACAACATGGTGCTTCTTTTTTTTCTTTTTCCAAGATGTGGACCAGGACAATGCCTAATAAATGTTTTATGAATGAAAAATGAAAGAATAAAAAAATTTACCTGAACAGAGCCAAAATTCAGACCATAAGCAGAACAAAACTCTATACAGCCCAAATGAATGGCATAGGACTCATGCTGTGCAATGCATGCGTTGTCCTCAGAGAAGTGCTGTTGGAATGTATCAGATTGTCTGTTCATCTCTTTCCAAAGGAATTGCCTTAACCTCTTTCCAAAGACATAGGTCCATTGGAGCATCATGTCCTTATAGTGAAACTCTTTCTTCCAGGCCACACTGGCTGGCCCAAGAGACCTACCCAACCCATGTCGAGTCAGTGAATTTCTTTTGGAAGTAGTTACCATCATGAATGGAGGAGATGTGAATCCAAGAGCTCTTGGCAATGGTTACTTTCCACCACTTGGACCAGGAAGCCACGAAGCTTGTCTGCAGCAAGTATAAAAAGTGAGATGCCAGGAAAAAGAAGTCAGGTTTATACATTCATTAAAACTTCCTGGATAGAACTGTCATAGTACTCCAGAGACTGAGGTATACAGGTTCCCTGATAAAATGGCCATTTATATTATATTCACAATTATATCTTCAGCTGTAGTAGAGTAGGCGTTTCATAATTATTTGTTCAATAAATAAAAAAATAGTGTTTCAAGCAGAGAAAACAGTTAAATGAAAAAAAAGGGGGCAGCTGTTCTGAACTATTTTGATCTTGGAAGGTTTTATATTTCATGTAGGATTATAATTGACTGACAAGTTGGTTTAATCATTTTGACTTAGAAACTTTTGCTCTGAAAAATATGGCAGGAGTTCATTTGGATGGATTAGATAATCATCAAAGTTACTTGAAAAGCTTGTGTAAATGTCAGGTTCTGGATACCAGACTATGGAAATTCTGATTCAGTTAGTCTGTGCTTGGGTTCCAGAGTCTGCATTTTTCAGAGTGTTCCCCAGGTGATTCTGCTGAAGAGCCATGTTCTTAGAGTTCCACAAATCCGCACACCCTGTGACTCACTCATCTCCCAGTTCTAAGCTACTTAGTGCATTAAGTTAGTATTTAGATAACATCAATTTGTCATTTATTCAGTGACTACTTGTTATCAAATATATGTAAAATACATCACAAATTGCTTGCTTGCTCTGCTTTCAAAATTTCCTAACAGAAAAGCGGACTGCCTTTCTTTATTTTATTTTATTTTATTTTTTTATTATACTTTAAGTTCTGGGGTACATGTGCAGATCGTGCAGGATTGTTACATAGGTATACGCATGCCATGGTGGTTTGCTGCATCCATCCCCCACCAGTCATCTACATTAGGTATTTCTCCTGTTATCCCTCCCCAATCCCTTCACCACCTGCTATCCTTCTCCTAGCTCCCCCACCCCCTAATATCCCCCTCCCTGTGATATTCCCCTCCCTGTGTTCATGTGTTCTCATTGTTCAACACCCACTTATGAGTGAGAACATGTGGTGTTTGGTACTCTGTTCTTGTGTCAGTTTGCTGAGAATGATGGTTTCCAGCTTCATCAATGTCCCTGCAAAGGACATGAACTCATCCTTTTTTTATGGCTGCATAGTATTCCATGGTGTATATGTGCCACATTTTCACCTTTCTTAAATTAACAAAAAAGTAATGTTTTCTTCACAGTCAGAAGTTTCATCATATAATCTATTCATAATGCAAGTAAAGTATGTGTAAAGTCACAAATTCTATACTATGAGAGAATTTGGTTTTACAAAAAGCTATTCTTATTACCCTAAATAGGAATTAATTTATCCAGACCTGTTCTGCCTGCTTCTCAGAGAGGTGAGGCATGGATGTAGTCCAAGATAAACCAGAAACTGTACCTTTTACCATAAAGGTCAATTGCATTATTGTGTTTTGTGAGCTGAATTTCAAATTTGTATTTTGGATCTTGGAAGTCATGGTACTGTTGACTGCCTATTCAGAGGGATGGTGGCTGGACTGGGATATGGTAAGACACCCAGGCTTCTAGTGTACTTACTGAGCAGCTGAATGCATTACCAAGTTATTTCTCCTTCCTGGGTCTCCATATCTTTATCTTCCATTGAGGCAATGTGTCCAATGATGTTGTTCTCAAGCTAGAGAGCTTGGAAATCCCAAAATTTACAAAAGTAGAAGTTAAAAGTGGTCACTTTGGATGTTCATCTGGGGTCAAGATATTCAAAACAACAAACACAAGAAGTGAGTATCAAAATTGCATGTCAGAACTTGATAACAAGGGTGGTAATCTTCATAGACACATTATTTTTACAATTTGAATGAAAATGGAACTTTTCTTAGAGTTGCTGAGATATCAAGTTAAGAAACAATATATCTGAAGTTTCTTCCAGCCATGTCTGATTTTCCACTATGTCAAGTTCTTCAGAATGGGTCCAGGAGGCTGACTGCTACCAGATCATCTTCAGATAATCAGTCTCCTCCTGTTGACCATAGATAAAGTAAACTTCTGAATTTGCCCTACTAGATATAAAGATTAGGTCTACAGATAACATGAGGTTTAATAACTCTCATTTCCTGAGAACATATAATGTGCCAAGTAGCCTGCTAGGAATTCTTGAGAGATATACAAGAAAGGCACATTGTGTGGTCTCTGCCTACCTGTGGTTTGCCGTCTTCCACTCTCTTGCATTTTCTGTGCTCCCACAACTTGCCAGGAACTAGGCTATCTCTAGAGTCACACAGAGGCCACTGTGCCTTTGTGTGCCTTGGTTCCTTTTGCCTGGAGTGTCCCACACACCTTGCCTTCTTGGAAACTCCTTGCTCATTTTTCAAAACTCAGTTTATGCACTAATTTCATCTTATAATGATCACTCCTGATAGGACTGGAACTCTTTCTTTGTATGCTTACTGTACCTGGGCATGGTGTGATTATAGCTCTTGTCATACCACATTTGAATTTTATTGTTGTAGCTTTCCTCCACTGGACCATGGATTCCTTTATTTCTCAATTTCCCAAACTTGCCACTAACTAGTGCTCAATACTTGATTAAACAGTGAATCAATGTGTCAATGGCGAAGACCCAGAGATGTTAAAATTCTATCCTGTCATCGAGATGGAGGAGGCTGCGTGGGTGGGTGCAAGTTTCAGTTAAAATAACTCCCATCTTCCCTTTCCTTTCATTTTAGCAATGCAAGGCCTGATGACTCCTTTCAGCATCATCCCTGACTACTCTCTCCCTCCCTCATTAGAAAGCGTCCTTAGGTCTTTCATTCTAGGTGCATACTTTTTAATTTTTTGGGTGTGCTGTTTTTAGTCTCATGTCATCTGCATCATCATCTGATGATAATTGCAGACCCTGCAAAGGGAAAAGTTGCTTTCTGGAGGTCTAATGAACCCTTCCGGTGACAAGATAAAGTCAGAAACCTCCATTTCATGCCTCTGCCCGCTGAGGCTCAATAACACATTCAGCTCTGTGGTTGATTTGCTGATTCTTGTAGCTGTTGTTTTTGCTGCATAACCTATAACGTTCTAAAATATTAATTTCAATTTCTCCAGCTGTCTTCACAGCAGACCTGTAGCCTCATTTTACAGATGAGATTCAGAATGGATAGGGATCTGTTTAAAGTTCCACAGCTGGAAAGTGACTTGGAATCTAACATATTTACATCTGGCTTTCTAGCTGATATTCTTTCTATTTTGGCACATTATCACTCAGCTATGACTAGTTTTATTAGAAGTTTATTTGTTGTCAAGCGGCATCCAAATGAGTCTTTGTCTTTCCCTTCTGTTTGGATATTTCAGATATTTCATAAAGAAATCTCTTTTCAATTCCTGATCTATTCTCTATGGGCTGGATCTAAAATGGAGTTGAACACTAAGGATCACTCAGTCCCATCCTTTCATCAGATATGGAACTAAACACTTACTGTCCCCCCAGAGATGTATTAGGCCCTTTAGGAAATATAAAGATAAATAGGTTAGCTTTGCCCTTAGAGAGCTCACAGTCTATGATGGGAAAAAAATAACTTCAGAATTCATGATGACATAAAGCAGCATCTTAACACTGCCATGAGAATGTCTATACAATCTATAATGAAGAGTTAAAGGTGGAAGAATTTTTATTTACTTGACATGGTCAATGAAGAATTCATAAAGGAGATAACAATGAATTCAAACATGAAAGATGGAGAAGCTTTCCAATGACATTGGTCAAGGAAAGACATGTGGGCAGAGGTGACAAGGTAAACAAAGACCTCTATTTGCAAAGATACAGAGCATGGAGTAGGAATGAGAAATGTTTTGTATTTCTGGATCACAGCATGAATTAAAGCAGGAATTGAAGATAAAGTAAGAATTATAATGTTAGTGTTGGATTGCAGAAGGCTTCGAATGCCAAGTTTAGGTAATTGGATTTTAATATTCTTAGGTTTTAAAATTCTTTAATATTTTGTGATTTCTTTTCTTTTCTTTTCTTTTTTTTTTTGAGACAGGGTCTCGTACTTGTCACCCAGGCTGGAGTGCAATGGCACGACCTTGGCTCACTGCAACTTCTGTCTCCAGGGTTCAAGCTATTCTCCTGCCTTAGCCTCCTGAGTAGCTGGAATTACAGGTATGTGCCACCACACGTGGCTAATTTTTTATTTTTAGTCGAGACAAGGTGTCCCCATGTTTGTCAGGCTAGTCTTGAACTCCTGATCTCAGCTGATCCATCCCACCTTGGCCTCCCAAAGTGCTGAGATTACAGGCCTGAGCCACAGCGCCCAGTGAGATTTTGTAATTTCTACAGTTTTGTCAAGAGAGCCCCAGGCTGTGGAGAGTGTTTTTAATGAGTGTTACTTGAAAGGTGATGAATTGGGCAAGGCTGTTGAGGTCAGATTGGAAATGGGGAAGAACTGGAGGCAGAGAGAACAATCAGAAGGCCTGTGCACTGGATTAAGGTGAGAGGTGATGAGGACCTGAAAAAGAATGGGGGTGGTGGGGATGGAGAGGAGAGGTGCTTGACATCAGTTTTTTCATTCCAACCACAGGCATCATTCCACAATTAAGACCAATACAGAGATACTGTTTCAAATGCATCAGATGGTCAAAAATCCAAAAGTTTACAAAACACCTTTCTGATGAATTTTTGAGAAAACACCTCATGAGGTACTAGTGGGAGTAAAAGTTTACTATCACAATGGAAGGCAATAAAGCAACTTCTTTCAATTTCTTTGAGGCAGCGAGCTTTCCAATGCAAAATGGAATATAGACAAGGTTACTCATTGTTTATACTAGCAAAGACCTAGGTTCCAGCTATATTTCCATCAATAGAGGACTGATCCTATAAACTATTGTTCATTTCTACAGGAAAGAAGTGTGTGGTAAAATGAGAAACTCTAGATACTGTCATAGAAATGTGTGTATGATATATTTTTAAATAGAACAAGGAAAATGCCGTACATAGTATAGTGTATTTGGCTAAGGAAGGGGGGCTATAGTATACTATTGTATTTGCTTGTATTCGTGTAAGCATTTGAATGATACCCAAGCAGCTAAAGCTAAGCTATTTTTAGTTCCTGGTAGGGAAGGGTGATGAGAGACGGAATGGTGTGGACAGGCACAAAGGAGAAGTGAGGAGACTTCCCAGTGAATGACAGGTTACAGTGCTGCAGTGAATATGTGAATAATTTACTTTTCCAAAATGGAGAAATAAAAGAAATCCCAGAAGTGGCACATACTTTTAAAGTAACTTTGAATAAGTTATTTAAACTTCTTGAACCCCAATTTTCCCGTCTATGAAATGGGAAAAACAGCATCTACACAAAACTTTCTTTCAGTTATTCACACAAATGAATCTCTTTCTCGATTCCAGTCGTTTGCACATCTGTGCCTTCTCTGTAGAATGGGCTATGCCTAGGTTTTGGGCAACTCATGCATCTGATCGTTTGACACTCTGCTCTCATATGTAATACAGTCTGTGCGACTCCTTTGTCTCTACTCTAGTTCTCTATTTCATTTTCTTCATACCTTCATATCATTAGTTGAACTTCTCTCTCTCTAAATGTTTTTGAGAACCATGCTTCATGTCTAAGACATTTTTTGAATGAATGAATAAGCGTTATACCTAATGCAAACTGCATAGACGAGGTTCAGTTACTTTTAGCTGTTTCTATCACTGGCTACATAGCAGAGGTCATACTGCATTGGGCATTATTTCGACGCTTCAGTCATCCAAGTTACTAGCTTGTAAGAATGTATTTATTTCTTTGTATAACCTTGAAGTAAGACTTAATTTAGATGGATAGCATTTGGTGTAAGAATTAAAGAAATGTAAAAGACTTTCTAAAAGAAAGGCCACTATCTCGCTCCTTGGACCAATCTTTTACATTTGATTAGACCTCTGGTGTTCTCTTGGACTCATTATTGCCTTATTTTGACTTTGTTGTGAAACCAAAGAACCATGCTCTCTCTAAGATAGCGACTCAGAGTAAAAACAGCCCCATAGCTTCTCTCACCTGGGCATCAGATCATCGCTCCTAATTGTTTGCATGTCTTATCATAGTGAACCTCAATTATCTCCTCCTCCTGCAGAGTTTTGGGAGAGAAACTCCTTGTCTGTTTCCTCTTCTTTTCCCTTTCAAGAAAGGTAATATCTTTGAACTTGATTTCACCTTAGGAATGGAAGCAGGAGAGAAAAACAATGCGCGCACACACACATTCTTAAATTTTTGTGCAAATATTTTTTAACAGTTTTTTTTCTGGTTTTATAGATAAATATTTAGAATGACATAAGGGAGTTAGACTCTTGAACACAGCATGTTTCATGTGTGCAGTGATGTAAGTTACATTCTCTCTAGTTCACATATTATTTCCTTTGAACTCCCTGTCTCTATGCCCAAGCACATCTGTGCCTCTGAGAGGCTTGTTCTCATGCATAATTTAAAAGTATAATAATTGAAAATTATATATAAATACATAAGTGCATATGTGTGTGTGTGTGTGTGTGTGTATTTTTTTCCAACAAAATGAGGTGGAGAGATGAGCTATTTTCTAATCATTTGCCTAATGTCAGTAGCTTCTCTGGCTAATTCCAGGCCCCTCAGTGGCAAATTTTGAAGTGTTCATTATTTGGTTGATTACTTCAATTTCCCACCAGACATATATAGAGTGGAATAAGGGGGGTAAATGAGCTGGGAGATTTATGTACGATATTATAAACATCCTACAAGGGAATTTTAAAATATTCTGCTTTGTACTTTGCAGCATAACAGACATTACTAAGTTGTGAGTTTAGAGAGGTACATGTTCTCTGCAAGATTCATTTCAGTCCCTAACCTTGTCTGACAGTGTGCATGTCTGTCTGTGTTCTATTTCTTGTTTACCTGGCACATGAGGAAGTAGCTCTGAGCAGGTGCTTCTTTCATGGATCTGGGAATTTTCTGGGATCAGGGAAATAGCTCTGCGCAGGTGCTGCTGTCATGTATCAGGGAATTGTAGATGATCAAGTGACTCATTTCAGGAAAAGATATTGGAGCCAAATCTTCTGATTTTCCTGTCTAAACTTTCCCAGCATGAAATAAACTGATTTCTGATAAGCCAGAGCAGAACCCAGACAGAAAATCAGGTGAGCCTGTGGAGCTACTGCATTGGGTTACAAAAAATTCAAGGCAGAAAATGTGTCTTGTTCAAGTTTGCACTCTTCAGTGGCATGTAGTGATCAATGAGTTGGTGGTTATTTTTCAGCATTTATAATAACAATGCCTTAACTTTACAAAGCTCTTTAAAATGGATGGAGGTCTTTCTTTCTCTCCCCTCCCTCCCTCCCTTCCTTCCCTCCTTCCTTCCTCTTCTTTCTCTTTCCTTCTCTTTTTTCTCTTTCCTTCTATTTCTTTCTTTCTTTGCCTTCTTTCTTTCTTTCTTTCTTTCTTTCTTTCTTTCTTTCTTTCTTTCTTTCTTTCTTTCTTTCTTTCTTTCTTTCTTTCGTTTCTTCATTCTTTCCTTCTTCTTTTCCCTCTCTCTCTCTCTCTCTTTCTCTCTTTCTTTCCCCTCTCTTTCTCTTTTATAGAGACAGGGGTCTCACTACGTGAGACCTGGCTAATCTTTTCCCTGGCTAATCTTAAATTAGAATCTTTCAAATTTATTATCTTAATTAAAACAAATACCAGTACTTTGATGCTGGTTATATTACCTCTGTTTCACAGATGAGGAATTTCTCAAAGTCACAGAACAGGTAACAGTTGGTGGCCGTGAGGGCTGGCACCAGCACTTCTGTCTCTAAGTGGAATCTTCTCATTTTGTCTCAATTGCCCCCATTTATTGTAATGATTGAAAGAAAAATGAATGAATGATTAGATGAGTAAAAGAACTATAGCCAGGATAATTTGACAACCCTCAGGGATGGAGAAGCTAGCCTTGCAAAGTAGACCCAGAGAGAAGATCCATCAGGATCCCCCTGAGAAATACAGGCTGTTGGTATTAGACTGCAAATTACAAATGTAACAGGGAGAGACACTCACGCATATTACACTTAGATATGCAAATAATCCATACTTTCATCTTTAATGTGAGCCCACATGATGCTAAGTAGCAGGGGCTACTACACTGAGCTCAATTTGTTTAATGCAGTTGCACCGTTGATCTCAAAAACCCTGTATTTCAGATACCTCTTCTCCATACATCTTTCCAGGTTGGCCTCTAGACATATGAGGAAGGGGCTTTGGGAGGATTTATGGTGAATGAAATGGGAGAAGCTTCCTGGATTTACATGTGAGTCTTCTGGCTTCCCTGGCTCTTACGGTGACTTAATTGTCAACCTAGTTGGGTCTCACCTTACTGGCTTCCTTAGCTGGTGATCTGGTCTCTTCTCTAAGCACAGGCAGGAGAACAAGAGCTGTGTTCTTCCCTGTCTTCAAGATGTCACTTTGGTTCAGCTGGTGATGATAGCACGTGTTACAAGAAGAGGTGCAGAGAGTTTAGAAAGGCTCAGGTATCTACCAAGTCATTTCATAGGTCAGTATAACGAGGTGTTTAAAGCAAACTAGACCTCAGATTATTCCTATTGTTAGGCTACCAGAGTACCCTCTACCCACCAGTCCACCTTATAATATCTCTTTCCAAACTATCTTATATTGAGTTGAGAGTTGGAAAGGAGAAGAAGTGATAAAAATTCTTTTGATTAGTCAGTGAATTTGGGGGAGTGGCCAGGAGTTCTACTAGGAGGATTTGATTAACATCATTAAGAGGAATCCTGTGGAGGCTTCAAAGATAAGGGACTCAGACTCCTGAAATAAAATACCGTAACTGTTCTCTCCTACCCACCATCCAACTTTGCAGGATGTTCTCTTTATAGGTGAGGTGATCTCTCTGAGTTAGACAAGCTATGAGGTACTCTGCCTCCTGGATAGTGAGTGGATATTGATTGGAAAGGAACATTTGGGTTGGACTCAGTTATGAATCTCAGTCTTTTGACCTATCCCAGCAAAATTTATTCCAAGTTCAGAGGAAGAGTGAGTATGCTACAATAAATTAGTTAAAGCAATTAAAAATATAAATGAACATTTATTGAATATCTCCCATGCGGCAGGCACTATTCTAGGCACTGAGGGGGAAACTGTGTGGCTGGAGGAAGGGGTGAGAAGAAAAAAAAAACAACAGACAAAATTATCCAACTTTCTGGAACTTCTATTCAGGAAGGGAGGTCAGATAATAAAAAATATAACTAAGTAAACATTGCAGCACTTTTACTGGTGATAAATGTAGAAAGAAATAGGGAGGAAGGAGGATACAGGTGGAGTGGGGACCGCAATTTCAGTTGGTTTGAACAGAAAATGTCTCACTGAGATGACATTTGAAAAACTTGAAGAAGGTAAAGAAGTGAGCCATGTGGATGGATATTTGAAAGAAGAGAAGTCCAGTGAGAAGGTACTACTGTTTCTGGTATATGTTAGAGGCACAGGAAGGAGGTCAGTAGAGCTGGAAGGTACTGCCTGGTGAGGAGAAAATCTGTAAATGAAGCTAAAGAAATAAAGGAGTAGGGCCTTGATCATGGAAAAGGCTCTTGGTTGTTTTCCAGGTGAGATGGAGCCTTTGAGCCTTTGAGCACAGGAGGGACCTGGTCTGATTTCAAGAATCACTTGTTTGCTGTGCTGAGAATCAACACTCCCTACTATTCTAGGAGAAGAGTAGAAGCAGAGAAACCAGTTAGAATACGGTCACAATAATTCTAGTGAGAGAGATATTAGTGTCTTGGGCCTGGGTAGCAGCAAGGGAGGCAGGGAGAAATAATTAGATATGGAATTATTTTGTAGTAGAGCCAGTAGATGGCATGGATTGGATGTGGGGTAGAAGAAAAGAAGGAAAATCGAGGATGGTTTCAAAATTTTTGGATTAACTAGAAAAATGGAATCACTATTAAAATGTGGAAAACTTTAAGAGCATTAAGTTGAGGGGAAGATGAGAAGTTGGATTTTGCACTTATTAATTTTGAGATGCCTATAAAACATCCAAGAATTATTTGTTGAGGAGGTATTTGAAGCCTGACTTTGAGGGACAGGTCTGAGCTGGACATATAAATTTGTGAATCATCAGTATATAGATGGTTTTGAAAGACATGAAACTAGATGAGTTCATCAACAAAGTGATTTTAGGCAAAAAAAAAAAAAAAAGTAATAACATGGCAAAACACTTTTTAGCATCCAGGCCTTTAAATCCAGCTCTCAACTGGATATCTCCACTTAGGTGTCTCCAGGCACCTCAAGTTTAACAGATCCAAAACTCAACGCATAAGCTGACCTCTTCCAAAATTTGCTAAGTAAGCGCAGTGCTGGTAATAAGTTGAATGATTATACTAGGCAATATTTTTGAGTGCTTATTACATGTCTGGCATTTTGCTATGCACTTTACATGCATTATTTAGTTTAATCCTTACAGTATCATATGAAGTAGATATTACTATTTTCTTTTTATTGCAGATAAGAAAAGTCAGACTAGAAAGTTTGAATAAATTGCCCAGTGACACACGAGTAGTAAGTGGTAAAGTCTGATGGTAATCACAGGTCTCTTGAATTCAGACCTTATATTTATAACAACCAAGTCATACAGTATCTTGATATTCAGGAAGAGTAAGTCAAGAGACTTTTCTAAATTTAATTTTGTAACTTGTTTTGCATTATGGAGTTCTTTGATAATCTGATGCAAACTATAGATAATTCCTTTGGAAATATGCACGCATGGGAAGACACCTAACACTTTGTATTCAATTTTAAGGTTTGATAGACATCTTCAGATCCATCCATGGACCTTGTCCACTTGAAGATCAGTGGACCGCCACAAAAGAATTTCTGCATTATGTCCTCCGCAATTTATTTCCTAAATGGCACCTACTTTTTTAGTAATTTACCAAAAAATTTAAGTGGCCTTTTTTAGGCTTTTATTTATTTATTTTAAAAGATATATATTCAGACAGGTAAATACTATAGGCTTGTGGAAACCTCACTTCTATCTCTGTTCCTTTTTTTTTTTTTTTTTTGAGACAGAGTTTCAATCTTTTTACCCAGGCTGGAGTGCAATGGCGCCATCTCGGCTCACCGCAACCTCCGCCTCCTGGGTTCAGGCAATTCTCCTGCCTCAACCTCCTGAGTAGCTGGGATTACAGGCATGTGCCACCATGCCCAGCTAATGTTTTATATTTTTAGTAGAGATGGGGTTTCACCATGTTGACCAGGATGGTCTTGATCTCTTGACCTCGTGATCCACCTGCCTCGGCCTCCCAAAGTGCTGGGATTACAGGCTTGAGCCACCGCGCCCGGCCTATCTCTATTCCTATCTACTGCATCCCATCCCCTCAACCTCATATTGAAAATGATGTAGGACTTTTCCTTAGTTCAGCTAAAGACGAGGTCCTTATCTTCCTTAGTTCAGCTAAAGATGGGGTCCTTGTCCCATGGCCATGAAAATTTAGGCTCACAGATGATTTTGAGAGTGAGTAAGGCAGGGTTTTATTGAGGGAACAGGAAACAAAAAGGGGAACAGAGACTCTGCAAGGCCAGAGTTCCTGCTAGCGTGCTTCCCATCTGGCGCCTTGAATCCCAGGTTCCGCACAGGAAGAGGAGGGGCTGCAAATGGCAGGAAATTCTATGGCTGTATCCCACTACACAGTCCTCCCAGTGCACATGCGGCATGGAGGCTCTACCAGGGAGCCTCTCACTTGGCTCTCCCAGTGACAACTTCTATTACTTTGTTTAGTATCTATCTAGTGTTTCTTTAATGTAAATATAAGCATGAATTTATTTGTTGGTCCTACCCCCTCTTTCTTAGATAAAGATAACACAGTATGCCAGTAATCCTTTGCTTTGCTTTTATTAATATATCCTGGGCATCTTTCCAGATCAATACATAGAGAGCTTCTTCATTCATTTTTAATTGCAATACATCTATCAGTCTCTTATGAAGAGGTTTCTAATTTTTTCTCTTTAAACAGTGCTGCAGCAGGTATCTGACAAGTCATTTTGAACATATGCAGGAATATCTATCAGGTAAAGTCCCAGAAGCAAGATACCAAAGTCAAAATGTAAATCCGGTTGTATTTTTTAAACTGTTTTCTCAAGGCATTATTGCCATATAAAAAGCTGTATATTTTTTAATGTATTCATTTCAATAAGTTTTGGAATAAAAGTGTACACCCATGAAACCATCACAATCATCCAGGCTATAATTAAATCCATCACCTTCCAAAGTTTCCTTCTGCTGTCTATATTATTATTATTTTGTGGTAAGATAAATTAAAAAAGTAAAATCTACGCCCTTTGCATTTTGAAGTATGCAATATCGTGTTGTTTGCTATAGTCAGTATGCTATACGTCGGATCTCCTGTATTAAATTCTCCTGCATAACTGAAACTTTGTCACTTTAACCATCACTCTTCATTCTCCTTTCTCCCCAGCTCTTGGCAACCACCATTCTACTCTCTGCTTCTATGACTTTGACTATTTTAGATTCCACATATAAGTGAAATCATGCGGTGTCTTTCTGTGTCTGACTTATTTCACTTAATATATGACCATGTTGCCACAAATGGCAGGATTTCTTTCTGTCTTAAGGCTGCCTAACATTCTGTTGTACATATATATCACATTTTCTTTATCTGTTAATCTGTCAATGGGTAAAAAAGAATGGACATTGCATTCCTTAGAGGTTGAAACATACTGCACATTCATTAGCAATGTGAGAGAGTCCCTGTTTCTCTACCGTTTCCCCAGAAACTGGTGTATTATTAAACTTTTGAATTTTTACCAACCAAATAGGTGAGAAATGTTATTTCTGTGTAGTCTTAGATTTTATTGCATGAGAGGGATGAATGAGTAAACTTTCATATGTTTAGGGTTGCAGTTATATTTCTTTTTCTGAGAGCTTTCTGTTCTCTATTTTTCAGTTGGTTCTTTGGACATTAATAGTTCTATAAAAGGCCCGGCGCGGTGGCTCACGCTTGTAATCCCAGCACTTTGGGAGGCCGAGGCGGGTGGATCATGAGGTCAAGAGATCGAGACCATCCTGGTTAACATGGTGAAACCCCGTCTCTACTAAAAATACAAAAATTAGCTGGGCATAGTGGCGCACGCCTGTAATCCCAGCTACTCGGGAGGCTGAGGCAGGAGAATTGCTTGAACCCAGGAGGCGGAGGTTGCGGTGAGCCGAGATGGCGCCATTGCACTCCAGCCTGGGTAACAAGAGCGAAACTCCGTCTCAAAAAAAAAAAAAAAAAATTAGTTCTATAAATATATGACTAAAGTAATGGATAAAGTTACTAAAATAATACTACTAAAATTTATTTCATATAACATGGTTGAAGCATTTAAATTTAGTTTAACTAATTAATTTATTTATTTTACTTTAAATTCTGGGATGCATGTTTTATCTGGAATACATGTTTTAATACATGAAAAAATACAGGCATGATTTTTCTTTTCTTTTCTTTGTTTATACTGTCAGTATACTCGAAGTAAGTTCTCATTGTTCTCTCCTGGTATCATGGGGGTTTTCTTAAATGGTGAAATTAGTCCAGCTTAAAATGGAGACGTTAGTATTGTCCTAAACAAGATAAGTCAGTTCTTCCCTGCTTTAGCCCAGAAGCTCACCTCTCCTGGGGATATTTGTGTGCCAAAGCACTTTCAACTAATATAGATATATGCTGCTGTGATGATCATTTATTTGGGTTTCTAACCTTTTCTGCAATGAGCCCCTTTGGCTTTACAGTTCAGGAAAAAAGTAAAAACAAAAATACCTGATAAATCAGGAAAGGCAGTCGATGGTCTTCATTTGATTACACTTATAATAAGCAGGGAAAAACAGCCCATAAAATTCTCCTACCAACTCAATGGTAAACTTCTACTTAGTAGTAAACTTGGATTAGGCAAAGTCACTAGTATATTTTACTATTTGTACTTAAGAATGTGTATTGCCAAGTTTCTAACTTTGTCCAGAAGTACATTTCTACTAAAAAGCATTTGTTTTCCTGTAATAATCCTGGCATGAAAAGTAAACCACCTTTTCAGATTTCACTTCTGTTGTATCTCTCACTTGATAAGTAGCTTTTTGAGTGTTGGAACCACTCCTGAAATAGTTCTATTAAATTCTTCTACTATTTCTGCGTAGATATCATTTGGATTTATTCAAGTTGTAGATATAAACTTTTACTAAATTTGATTTTTCCATTTTTACATTGTAGCAAATCTTTTGTTTTCAATCTGAGAACTATTACTTTTACTCTTTATTACTCTTCATTTCCATCTCCAATACCAGAAGTTGGCTTTCTTTTTAAGGCCCTTTAAAAAATCACCCCCAAACCCAAAAAGAGAAATTCATCTCTTTATATGAGTTATCATATTCACATTGAATATAAAACATCAAAACCTCATACATATATGGGCAAATGGCTAGGCTCACTCACCAGCTCAGTGATTTTCTCCTTTTGCAGAATGTAAGATAAAAATTCATAATATAAAAAAATTAAAGAAACCTGCAGAGGAAGTCTGGCGAGATGGCCCCAGGTCCTCAGTATTCTGAGGGAGTATGTGTCTAAAGACCCTAAACCTTAAAGTGTGATGTACTCATCCTCACAAACTGCCAAATGACAATGGGCCTTTTATGCCTATAAACTTCCATTATCCTGCTACTGATGTAAAGATCAATTTCGTGTTAATCACTTAGGATCTATATTTGTGTCAGGAGCCTCCCTGTCTAGACGTTTTTAGCTGGAGGGATAGAGGCTGCAAATTAATCATGCAGTCACGCAGCACGGAAGTTCGGTTAGAGCAACGAACCTCTCAGGACTGGGATTGAGAGCCACAGGGATGGTCCCCTGCTGCCATTCACCATTTTGGCAGAGTCACACACGATGCTTTCTTAGTCACGATTTTGTTTCAACACATTTTTATCTGTTAATGGGCATTCGTATGTCTTTGGTGAACACATCTTGCTTCTTTTTTCTTTTTAATTCTCAAAGGAAGAAACTGTTTTTTACATTTACCAAAAGCCTATCAAATTCAAATTCAAAGTGCCTATTTTCCATCTGTCCTATGTTATTTCCTGGCACCCACAACTTACAGGAGCCACTCACTTTTCTACTTTAGAAAAATTTTTCTTCTCATTTCTGCCATACCCTTCCTGATCTCTTGTCTTTTCAGTATTTCTCCCCTCTATTTGATGAGCTGCTCAGATGTCATATATTTTCTGGTTTCAACTCCCTGGAAAGTGTAGTTTACTTTCCACTCTGACTGATTTTCTTGCAAGGATCTGTTCACCCCACTTCTGACCTTTCTCTTTGGAGAGAGAAAAAGGAGACATAGCACTAAACTGACCATGGCTAAATGTTTTGCCTGGGATGGGGAGCTGAAGAAAGAATGCTGTAAATCTATATATGAGGACTGTTTTTGTTCATCACACTCTTACCATGATTGATCTTTGTGTATTCCTGTGGAGTGACATCCATGCCTAGTTTGCTTCTTTAGTCTTTCACTGAATTGTGAGTTTATCCCTGACGATTCTGGAAGTGCTGCTGGGCAGATCCTGGCTGAATACATCACCATCCCTGCACAAACCCTGGGCTGGGAAAATTTTGTTTAAGAGTAAATTCATTGGAATTAGAATCTAGCTTCCCTCTCCATGATCAGATTATTTGCTATGAGCAGGAAATGAAGTAAAGGGGAAAGCAGCCACTAGATATTTATCTCGAATTCTACTATATTGGGATTTAGTTCATGTTTTCTGGGCTTCCTGATTAGAGGGTGAATGTAAATCAGTGCGTGACTCTGACCATTCCTTTCTGTGCTGTGTGGGAGGGAACTGGGGACATGCAGTCTCTAACATGCACACAGGCTGGCTGTGGTGGGGATGGCATTCACTCACTAACACTTGCAGGGACCTTCCTTGAGGTTTGCTTCTCAGTTCTGCATCTTCTTGTACATGAGATTCACTTTGTGTGTTCCCAAGTCATGTTTGCATTCAAATGGCGGTTGGCTCATTGGCATAGGATAATTTCCAATCTGATTTAATGAGTCATGAACTATATTGCTCAATCAAAAACTCAGCTTACTTGCTTATGAGCTTCTGAATGTTATTGTTTTTGTGGTCAGAAAATGGCAAGTTGGAGAATGGCGTGTTATAGTGGTTTCTCAAGTCAGGACCCGAATGGCTAAACTGTCATTCAAATCCTAGTCGTAGTCCATCCTCAGATATATAGTTTGTAGGACAGTGAGTCAGTCTTTTAGAGAAGCAGAAATTTTATTGGATTCAAGTTCATCAACAGCCCTGAGAAGAAGATCTTGTAAAATATCCCAGAAATATATCTGAATCTGCATGTCTTTGTGCTGCCTGCTCTATGTTCCAACCTTGACTCAAAGTCCTTTCTATTTCTACTGCTGGAGAATTCACCATGCAAATCCTGCAATCTGGGTAGAAAACAATTTATGAAAGTAGGCTCCAAAGCTTGAAATGAGGCCAATGCCACAGGAGCAGCCAAGGCCCAGAGTGTCCAGTCTTAACCATTGTAGAAGATCAAAAGGTTTCATCTGTAGCAGGGACAGAAACAGTTATATCCCTTTTGTACCTGAGAGTGGCACAGTTATTGAGGCTGGAGAGAGAACTCACTAACTCCGGCAACAGGCATGAGAGTAGTCAGCCATGAATTGGGTATCGGTGATTCTCACAACTAACTGGTTCCAGGGGAAAGAGCAGGAATGATTCTCAATTGAAGCTGAAGTTCAGAAAGATTTCAGACACCTTCTGGGTCCTGATAAAGGCTAAAAGGGACATATTTGAATGGGAAAGGGAGAAGGTAAGGATGAGAACTGGAAAATGGAGCCAAATATGCTATTTCTATCAGCGTTTTCACTATTTATTGTCTTCTCCTGGTTTGAGGAAGTGCTGTTATACACATAAATACAAGATTAATCTCAGCTGATCTGTTGCAATACCATGCTTACTTCCAGGGATGCCTGGAGCTACTGCTGTCTGGAGGGAGGACTGACTTATTTTCACAGATGTCTGGTGATAGTGCTGGAGCCTTAGCCAAATCAGAATAGACTCAACTAACTGGTGATAAATATTCCTGTGCTAGGATCTGAGACAGACCAAGTGAGTGATCTGTAGTAGTTTATTAGCTTTGTTAATTAAACAAACAAACAAACAACAACAACAACAACAACAAAAACAGGTTGGTGTTTTATACCTAGTTTCTACCATGTTTTCTTGTTTTTTTCTTTCCAGTTTTGTCATACAGCCCAATTTTGGCTATGAGACCAGATAGATATAAAAAAATCACTCCTTGAACAAGACTGTGATTCTCCAGAGCTCAAGTTACCTTGTATGTATCTTGATAGTTTATGATTCAGATTAATATCACATCTTAATCAATTGAGAAATGATCCTGGAAGCTGGGTCTGAAAGTCTTGGACCTTTCTGAGGTGGTTTTCTGTGTTTTCTTCACCCTGTTTTATTGTATCCTTTACTTTGATTAAGACTGTACTCTGTGGAGTATCATGAGTCTTTTCAGTTGTTCAACCCTGTATATTGATGGATTGTGTTAGTTTTGTATTTACTCTGGAATGTGATACAGTAAAAGGTCTGCATACCTTTTTTCAACTCATCTAAAGTGTCTTAGGTCTAGCTGGACTAGCTCGAATGGCAATTGAGAAAGTCAGCTTTTGAGCAAGCCAGGTATCTGACTTTTGATTCTCTTTCTGTTACACTGTCTTCTCCTCATCCCCCTTAGATATAGAATACGCTCTTAATTTTTCTAATATTCTCCCATCAATGCCTTCTGTGGATTGCTCCAAGAAACTTTCCTAATTCTTTCTTATCCCATTTTCATTAAATAAAATTCGTTTCCATTCCTCTGCAGCCACAAGACTATGTTTTTATAAAACTGCTATGACACATCACATCCTATTAAATCATTCTCTCATCTGATAAACTGTGAAATCTGTGAAAACAGAAGTCCTGTCTTATTTATTTCTAATTTTTAGCACAGTCTCTTATAAGAGCAGGATCTTTAAATGCATTCTCAAAGAAGTCAATAAATTAACAAATAGCTCTTGGGGGATAACAAAGTTATTTTACTTTGAAGAGTTATTCAAGTGTTGACTGACTGGTACCATAGCGCACAGCTGTGTTTGCATTCCAAATGTAACAGGTGGATAAATCCTCAAGCTAAAGTGATGCTATTTTAATCGTGGCATGTCACGTGTTGACAGACTCTAGGTGACTCAAGTGGATCAGGTGTTTGCATATATTTTTCAGTGGGGGCACCAGGGGCTTTCACAGAAACTTCAAATGGAGACACATAGATTGTTTTGACCATAAATCCACTTTGGAACCTGGAAATGTCAGTGAATATTTAGTTTAAGTTGGGGTCAATCCTACCCTAAATAAAACCTCAATATTATTTTTATTGAGGTTATTTTTGGCATGGCACCAGTGGCCACTATGGCATGGCAGTCAGCCTGGAACTCTGCCACCAAATAGCTGCATGACCATGAGTCAGGTTGCTTGTGTGAAGTCTTCATTTTCTTATTTGCAAAATAAAAGGTTGGATTCCACAATCTCTGGTGTGTCTGTCAGCTGAATATTTAATGTGACCGTGAATACATCAGTCACCCAGATATACTTCACTAGAAAGAAGTGCTTTGTGTGAAATCAGTGAGATCAGTGACCTTTCACTGTCTTGGCAAATGGAAGGAAGAATTAGTACATGAAAGATTAACGAGTCACATTTGAATTGGGAGAAAAAGCATGATATTTGCAGTTGTCATTGTATTTGGCTTAAAACAATATTATGGCAAATTTGCTTCCCCCTGGAATATACTTACCCAATTGTTTTTGGTATTCTTTCTGATGTCATCTAATTGTCTGATTGCCCATAAGGCTGAGAAAGACACTGCATGGCAAATTAGTAGCCGTCATAAAGTCTATGAAGTAGGCAAGTGACCTTTAATTCCCTTTTGTCAGAGGACAAAAATAAGAGCATATTTGTAAGAAAACTGAATTTTCTAAAAGCAGATAAGTTGATGCATGAAAGGTAGGTCCCACAGACTTTAGATGTCATTCAAGGAAGCTTCGTGGTTGCCAAGAGATCTGAAAAAAATTTTACTTTGGAGAAATTGAGTCCAGGATGTAATTAGGTTTTCAAGTACAGAATTTTGGTCTCAAGGGCAATTAGATTTATGGGTACTGAATTCAGTCAAGGAATATCCAAGATGATACCTAAAAGTCCCCCAAAGCTCACAAGAGACTGATATATAAAAGTGGAGTGTTGGGTATCATTAGGAATGTAATTTCCTTAGGCAAGGACACTCACATGGTCCTTATTCATTCCGGCTTCCTGGGGAAAGTCTATATGGGGGGAGGCCATATACTCATTTGAAGCTCGGTTGGTGAACATGACACGGATAGGGAATATTAATGGCATTTGGCTCAGCTGCCATAAGATTGACACTGCAGAGTTCCTTACTCCATTTTCTGCTTACTTCTTACTGTGCTTTTTTTCTTTTTCAATGGTTCCATTCAGCAAATTCTTCTAATGGATCTGCTCTGCTTTAGATAAAGAAATAATTTAATCTTATTGCCATCCAGTGTAATAAAATAGATGTTTCGAAAGTAACTTTGTATATTTTTGCTCCCAATTATTTTACACTCACTTGTGGTTTTAACCTCAGAAGGAGCAATTCCAATTTTCTTTTATTACAAAGGTTTGTTTTGGGTGGGAGGAGGCTGTAGGGGTAGAGATGAGGCATCTTAACTTTCCCCCTTAAACTACCTACAAAACGTAAGGTAACATTTGCTACCTGATAAACACTAGAATGATTTAATAGGTAAATACTAGGTGCAATGATGCTTTTTAAATTTGTCAAAGGTTGTTTTTGGTTCTGCAAATCAGCTAACAAGAAGGATTTCAGGAGCAAAACTGTTGTGAGAGATTCTGTTCTGAATTGGTAACAAAGTTCGTAATTAGGATATTAGAAGCCCACACAGGAAAAGGAGATGCTGTGTAATGGTCAAGATATTAATGGCTGAGTGTCAGGTTTTCTGTTATATTTCAGTAGGAAGAAACAATTTGAAGACAGCAAATCAAACAGCCATCCTCTTTGTATGTGGACGTGCTGCCACCTGTTGGTCTTTTCTTGTCATTGACCAGGTTTCAAAGGCTGCTGAATCCAGACTTTCACTCCAGTTTTCTGCTCCTGGGATCTCAGGAAGCTTTCAGACATTTTTGCACTAGGACTGGAATCAGGAGGAATGGGTTCTAGTTACAACAAAGCGATTAACTTGTTCTGTGACTCATAACTACTCTGGGTGGTGGTTTTCTCATTTGCAAAGAAGCCAAAAATATTGATTATGATAGCTGAAATTATTTTAGGATTACAATATATTTTTTAAATACTTCAGATGTGTTATATGACTTAAGCCAAGCAATTATATCCATTTGTAGTTAAGGAAAATGTGGCAAAGGGAGAGCAAATATATTTATCAAATGGTAGAGCTGGGATTTTGACCATTATGCTAATCACCTTTTGAAGTTTCTTCTAGCTCTGATTTTTCTACTTCTTTTCTAATTGAATTAAATGTAATGATTGCTAATACTTATTGACAACTTGCTATTTGACAACGAACTAGGATTTTTACATAAGTTTATTCATTTAATTATTGTTATAATAGTATAAAGCAGATACTTTTATCCTTTCTATTTTTTAGAACAAAAAACTAAGGCTTAGATTAATTGATAGCTGACCTCTTTAACTGCTGTGTCCCATTCTTTATCTTCCTGGTGCAGCTGACAACAATATGCTACAAAGTTTTTAAAAGCTGGTATCTGAAAAAAATGTATATATATATATATACATATATATATATGTATAATGAGATTTTTTTTCTGTTTGTACAAAAATTTATGACAGTCAGTGTAGGGAGGAGGAATACACAGTTTATTCTAATAAAGATCCAATCCTCAATGAGAATTATGTCTAATACAGACCTGTGTCTTGTAATATGATTTATTATGTATACTTGTGGTGTCCACAATGAAAGGGTTTCAGCTAAAATATCAGGGAGTTCAGTGTTCAGGGAGATGACACCAATCATATGCACATATATTCACATTTAGACACATATACAAACAAAACTTAGTTCCATTGTAAATGTCAGTGAGAGGAAGTTTATTCTGTCTTTGGTGTTTGTGAAGAGACATTTAGGAAATAGAAAATTTCCTGAATAGGAAATTTAGAACATACAGGAAAACAGTGTACCAATCATCTGCAATCTGTACTTTAGCACTGCTCAGAAGGCCATTCCAACATTCAGTTGGCTAGTAGCTTCTAGGTGACGTGGCATGAAGGAGGCCATATTGATTTTATGGTCATATGCTTGTTGCTTCCTTCTCATCACAAACTGTGTTCCTTAGTCTGACATAACGTTAGATGGACTCCCATGATAATATATTAGACACTCTATGAGCTTTCAAACTGTAATATAGACAAAGCATCTGACATAGTTTGGCTGTGTCCCCACCCAAATACCATTTTGAATTGCAGTTTCAATAACCCCCAAATGTCATGGGAGGGACGCAGTGGGAAGTAACTGAATCATGGAAGCAGTTACCCTCATGGAGAAGCTCTGCTAGGGCAGTGAGGAAGGGAAATATGGGGATGGAACCCCTACACAGAATCCTTACTGGTGCACTGCCCAGTGGACCTGTGAGAAGAGGGCTACCATTCTCCAGGCCCAGAAGGGTAGATCCGCTGACAGCTTGCACCATGTGCCTGGAAAAGCTGCAGACATGAAATGCCAGCCCATGAAAGCAGCTAGGAGGAGGGCTGTAGCCTGCTAAGCCTCAGAAGCAGAGCTTCCTAAAGTCATGGGAGCCCACCTCTTGCATCAGCATGATCTGGATATGAGGCATGGAGTCAAAGGATCATTTAGGAACGCTAAGGTTTAATGACTGTCCTATTGGATTTCAGACATGCATGGGGCCTGTGGCCCATTTGCTTTGTCCAATTTCTCCTATTTTCAGTGGGTATATTTACTGGATGCCTTTACCCTCATTGTATCTAGGAAATAGCTAACTTGCTTTTGATTTTACAGGCTCCTCGGCAGAAAGGACTTGCCTTGTCTCAGATAATACTTTGGATTGGACTTTTGGGTTAAGGCTGGAATGAGTTAAGACTTTGGGGGACTGTTGGAAGGCATAATTCTGTTTTGAAATGTGAGAACATGAGATTTTGGAAGAGCCCATGGTGAAATGATATGGTTTGGCTGTGTCCCCACCCAAATCTCATCTTGAATTGTAGTTTTCATAATCCCCACATGTAGTAGAAGGAACCTGGTGGGAGGTAACTGAATCTTGGGGGCACTTACTTTCACGATATTCTTGTGATAGTGAGTGAGTTCCCATGAGATCTGATGGTTTCATAAAGGGATTTTCCCCCTTTGCTCAACACTCTCTCTTCTGCCACTGTGTAAAGAAGGACATGTTTTCTTCCTTTTCCACCATGATTGTAAGTTCCCTGTGGCCTCCTCAGACATGCAGAACTGAGTTAATTAAACTGCTTTTTTTAAAAAAATAAATTACCCAATCTTGGGCAGTTCTTTATAGCAGTGTGAAAGTGGACTAATACAGCATCATAGACTGGAAGGGCAAATTTATATCTAAAAATGTTGTTAATCCCAGTGAGATCCAAACATTGTTTCTTCCAATGTGGCAGGAGTCTGATATGTTCAACTTAACACTTGTGTCTCAAGGGATGGGATAGTCAAGGGATGGGATTATACTGATGGCCCAGAATCAGTCCTTTCTATTACAAGATGAACCTTCAGCAACAGCAGCATCAACAGCATCAGTGAAGCTGTTTGATCAGCCTTGGCAGGTGATAGCCCGTGCTGTTGTGTTTCTATCCCTGCCAGCATAGTTATGCTGTTCATGAGTCCACTGTGCTAGCACTGAGGTGGTTGAGGAAAAAGGCTGGTTGCCATCAACTGGTCAAGTCATCCTGTCTACCTGTTCAGTGACCTCCACAGTGGGTAATATTCACTGACATTGATATGAGACAAAAAAATCTGCACTCATTGTGCACATACCTATAGTTATATCCACATGCTTCATATCCAGATCTTCTGGTCTCAGATTTTCCAATCTTGTTTCTTTTTTTCCCAGATATTTGAGTAACCAGTCGAACTATTTGCAACATCTCAGAAGTTTGAGTATATTTGTAGTTCAGGCAACTTTCCCCTTCACTAGCACGATAATTTCTTGCAGAATGCCTAGAAAATCAAGTTTGCTTCTAAGTGTACTACGTATGAGAAGAGATTTAAAATGTCCCTGCAGCAAATCTTAATGTGTACTGCTATCCTTTCCAGGTGAATATAACAAACCTCTATACTGTATCTGACTGAGAGTGAAAATAAGTTGAAAAGGAGGGAATACTTACCAAACATTTTATGAAGTCAGCACTATCCTAATACAAAGCCATACAAAGGTAATAAAAGAAAAGAAAACTACAGGCTAACATTCCTGATGAAGATACAGGCAAAAACTCTTGACAAAATACTAGCAAACTAAATTCGTAGCACATTAAAAAATCATCAAGATCAAGTGGGATTTATCCCTGGGGTGCAAGAATGGCTCATTCTTTGCAAATCAATCAATGTGATGCATCACATCAACAGAATAAAAGATAAAAAAACCATATGATCATTTCAATTGTTATACAAATATTATATTATACAAATCCATAAATATATTAATATTGGTTCAGTGTTATACAAATATTATATTATACAAATCCATAAATATATTTATATTGGTTCAATATTATATAAATATTATATTATATTATACAAATCCATAAATATAATGTATTAAAGTGGAAGTAAAGCACCATTTGATTATCTCAATAGATCCAGTAAAGGCATTTGACAAAATTCAACATATTTTCATGACAAGAACTCTTCACAAATTAGATGTGGAAGAAATTTACCTCAAAATAATAAAGGCCATGCATGAAAAACCTAGAACAAATATTATACTTACTTGTGAAAAGTTAAGTTTTTTTTTTCTGAGATCAGGAGCCAGAAGAGGATGCCCCTTTCATTTCTTTATTCAACATAATGCTAGAGTCCTCACCAAAAAAATAGAGAAGGAAAAGAAATGAGATATCCACAAAGGAAAGGAAGAAGTGAAATTTTTCCATTTGCTGACAACATGATCTGGTTTATAGAAAATCCTAAAGACTCCACTAAAAACTGTTGAACTAATAAACAAATACTGTAAATTCGGAGGATACAAAACCAGTATGCAAAAATCTGAAGTGTTTTCATACTATCTGAGAAATCAATTAAGAAAATAATCCTATTTACAATAGTATCAAAAAATACTTAGGAGTAAATTTACCAAAGGAGGTGTAAGATCTCTACAATGAAAATGGTAAAACATTGATGACATAAATGGAAAAAGACACAAGTAGCTAGAAAGATACCTATGTTTATAATTGGAAGAATTAATATTGCTAAAATGTCTATACTACACAAATCGATCTACAGATTCAATGCAATGCTCCTCAAATTTTAAATGGTATTTTTTCAGACACAGGGAAAAAAACTCTGAAGTTTATATGGAATCACAAAAGACTCCAAATAGAGCAATCTGGAGTGGAGAGAATGAAAGTAGAGGCATCACACTACCTGACTTCAAAATATCTTACAAAGATATAGTAATCAAAGCAACATGGTATTGAAATAAAAACAGACACATAGACCAGTGGAACATAACAGAGAACCTAGAAATTAAATCCACACATTTATGGTCAATTGATTTTTGACAAAGATGCCAGAAATACACAACAGGGAAAGGAAAGTCTCTTTGATAAGGGTTTTTGGGAAAACTGGATATCCACCCACAGAGGAAAGAAATTGGATATTATCTCACACCATATACAAAAATAATTTAAAGTGGATTAAAACTTAAATGTAAGACCTGAAACTGTAAAACTGATGGAATAAAACATAGGGGAAAACATCCATGACATTGGTCTTAGCAATGATGTCTTTGGATGTGACCCCCAAAACACAGGAACAACAGTAACAGCCAAAATAGACAAATGAGATTGCATCAAACTAAAAACTTCTGCATAGTAAATAAAACAATTAACAGAATAAAGAGACAACCACAGATTGGGAGAGAACATTCACAAATCATACATTTGATAAGCGGATAATATCCAAAATATAAGGAACTCAACTCAATGGCAAGAAATCAAATATCCCCATTTAAGTGGGCCAAAAACCTGAATAAACATTTTTCAAAAGAAGATGTACAAATGGCTAACAGATATATGAAAAAATATTCAACATAATAATGAACATTATATTCCATGAACATAATCATCATGGAAATACAACTAAAAACTACAAGCAAATATCATCTTATCACTGTTAGAGTGACTAGCATCAAAAAGATAAAAGACAACACCTGTTAGAATAACAGTTATCAAAAAGATGAAATGTAATAAGTTTTGGCCAAGATGTGGAGCAAAGAGAACAATTGTACACTGTTGGTGAGAATACTAATTAGTATGGCTATTGTGGAAGACAGTATGGAAGTTTCTCAAACCACTGAAAATAGAATTACAATAAATAAAAATAGAATAGTAGCAATCCTACTTCTGGTATAAATAGAATAGAATAGCATAGAAGCAAAATAGAATGGTAGCAATCCTACTTCTGATATAAATCTCAACAAATTGAAATCAGTGTATTGAAGAGATATCTGCACTCTTAGGTTCATTGCTGCATTATCCACAATAGCTAAGATATGGAATCAATCTAGGTGTCTGTCAGTGGATGAATGAAGAGAGAAAATGTGATGTGTATGCACAATATAATGCATACAGACTTTAAAAGGAAAAAAATTCTGTCATTTGCGACAACATGAATGTTTGGAAGAAGTTATGATAAGTAAAATCAGCCAGTCACAGAAAGACACACACTGCATAATATTGTTTATATGTGAAATTTAAAAAAAGTCCAACACATAGAAGCAAATTAGAACTGTGGTTTCTGGGGACTGGGTAGAGAAAATGGGGAGATGTTATTCAAAGTTCAAACTTTAAATCACAATATGACTAAGTTCTGGGATCTAATGTACAGCATAAGTGCAATGGATAGGTTAATTAATTTGATCACAGTAATTGTTACGCAACGTATACATATATCAAATCATTGCATTATACATCTTGAATATATATAATGTTTATTTTCCAATTAAGTATTTTAAAATAGAAAAAAAATCTTTCTACTTAAAAAGTTCACCCTGTGTTTTAAAAAGGAGAAAAGAATAAAGAAAACCTGCAATTCAAAGTATCATTTGCTTTGTTCAAGGCAAAACATGCTGCAGGATTTTAGAAGGATGAATGATTGTCTGATATTAATGGTTGTAAAATTTATTGCAAGAAGTTAGTGATTATCCACAGTTAACAGAAAAGGCATTCCAGGTAAGAGTAAGAAGATGTTCAGAGGCAGAGAGAAAGAAACAGTGCAGTTGGGTGGAGTGAAGGCTCACGCAGGAGAGAATAAACTGTGTTATCTGTCATCTTCTTTTCGTGTAATGTCTTTGTATGATTTTGGCATCAGAATAGTTCTGGCAGAGAGTGATTTGAGAAATATTTCTTTTCTAACGTTGGTGGTTAGTGTTACAACCTTCCCTCTACGTGACTCTTTAATGGGTTTCCACTAATTTTGATATGTTGTGTTTTCATCTTCTATCCATTAAAAATAACTTCTATAGTTATTATTTTGTTCCTTTTCTTTCACTCACAGATTATATACAGTTAAAGGAGATACATAAAGAAGTGAGAAAACTGCATTTGGAGAACATAAAGTTCTTGGTAGCAGAAAACTTTGGTAGAGGAACCTCAGGATTGTTTAAACTTTGGGAACATGACTTTCCCAAAAGTGAGAACCTGGAGCTCAGGTTCTCTAAAGAGAGCAGACTTCGGCATTTTGTTCCCATCTTTATGAGATGAAACAACTGAATTTCCTCTTTTTTTTTTTTTTAAATATATAGATACCGTTAGTAACAATGTATGATATTCTTAAAAGTTGATAAGAGAGATTTTAAGTGCTCTCCCAACAAAAATGATAAATATGTGAGGTAATGCATATTTAATTAGCTTGATTTAGCCATTTTACAATGAATACAAATTTCAAAACATCATGTTGTACTTGAAGAATAGATACAATTTTATTTATAAATTAAAAATAAAATAATTCTGTAAAACATAAAAGAAAAAGACACTGTAATGTCTACAACAAATTCTAAGATCGCGGAATGTTAGATATTGAAAGGCATATGGAACGTCCTCTTTATTTTATAGAAAACTCACAATGACTTACAATCAAATAAATAAATACGTAGCAATTGGACTAAAACTAGAATCAGTCTGTATGCCTCTTATCCTCACACACCAATCTTGACATATTTGAATATGAATAAACAAAAACATTTCTGCAATGGATAATACTCATAATGAACGCCTAGAATTGTCCTTGTGACTGCTGAACATACACTCCACAATAGCATTAAGCAAACAATCATGCTAATGATAAAATAATCACAAATCAGATAGATGCAGTCACTATTAAGTGTCTGAAAGTATATATTGAGTTTCACATATTAATTAGTATTTAATTCAAGAATGGTATGTTGTTTGTATTTTATTTACACAGGACATTAATTGAAGTGATGGTGTTATATAAACCAATTTTTTTTTTTCATAAATCATCCTACATGATAGTATTCTTCTAGAAATTTTAAGCAGTTTTATTTGTTATTTCTTGACAAATTAGTCACAAACATAGTATTTTCTTGAAGGTTTTCCATGTCTAAATATTAAGCATTTGACATTTCACATATTTACTATATAATGTAATTATGTAATTACTATAATTTATATTGCCTCACAAACTTCAAGATAAGTGCTTTGAAAATATTTCCATAAAATATAGGAAAGCATATGAAATAATTCTGTGTTATTTTAGCTCACCAGATGCTTAATTTTCTATATAATTTCCATCACAACTTGCTGTAGAACATTTGACAGATCACTCGACCTCAAAGGCAGGGAGTGTCTCTCAATTCCTCCCATGACATCATCTTCCTTTATTGGAGTTACATGGTTGAGAGAAACTTCTAGCCCTTGCCCTTCCTTCTCAATCTATCATCTTATATTCTTGGTTTCTGTGCCCCTTTTGACCGCACATCTGTCATAGAGTAAATGAATTCTCTCTTTTTAAGGGTAGATCTCTATGAACATGAACAACTATCATTTATTTTACAAATTTTCAACGAGCAACCTTTTTGTTAAGTTTGTGTATTATCATTTCCACATACTTATATAAGGGAGAATAGGCAATCGACTGATAAATAAAATACACTTATGAGTTGTGTCTTAATAACATTAGGATGTTACTAACCATGTAATAAAAATAAGAACTCCTCTGCTTGTCCTTTCCCTGACATCATGTTAGGATCTGGACATCTCATTGATTTTCACTTTATGTCTTTAGGGTTTTCCTAAGTGGGTTTATTATCTCATTATATGGTAACATGGAATATGGAAAGTGAAATAATTCTCATTTCAAATATAATTTTATAATCTGAGGGCATTTTAGATCATATAGTTGGATGACTATTTTATTTAAAAAAATATTTATTTATTTATTTTGAGATGGAGTCTCACTCTGTTGCCAGGCTGGAGTGCAGTGGTGCAATCTTGGCTCAAGGCAACATCCAACTCCCTGGTAAGTGATTCTCCTGCCTCAGCCTCCCAAGTAGCTGGGATTACAGGCATGAGCCACTATACTCAGCTAATTTTTGTATTTTTAGTAGAGATGGGGTTTTACCATGTTGGCCAGGATGGTCTCGATCTCCTGACTTTGTGATCTGCCCACCTCAGCCTCCCAAAGTGCTGGGACTATAGGTATGAGCCACTGCACCTGACCTTATTTTCTATTTTTTAAGAGACAGGGTCTCACTCTGTCACACAAGTTGAAGTGCAGTGATGGGATCATAGTTCACTGCAGCCTTGATCACATGGGCTCAAATGATCCTCCTTTCTCAGTCTCCTGAGTAGCTGGGACTACAGACGGCTCTTGGTGGGAGAGTGTATAGAATCCAAAGAGATCAAGGATAAATTGCTCACATTTACACAGGATCTTTGCACAACTGCTCAGATCTAGTTTCTAGGAATATCTCCCAGTTCAACACTATTTCACAATTGTTTCTTGTAACCCTGCTTAAAATAATATATCATTAGCTTCAAATGCTATTGGTAACTATTAATCATTGATTTCCTTTGTAATAAAAATAATTCCTCTTTCTTATGACAGATTACAATGAATCAATGGAAGATAAGAACCAGACAGTAGTGACTGAATTCTCTTATTGGGCCTCACAGATCATACCTATCAGAAGATTGTCCTCTTCTTCATGTTTCTCTTTGTTTATCTTATCACCCTGGGGGAGATAACCTAGGGATGATCACTGTCATATGGATTGATCCCAGATTCCATACTCCTATGTAATTTTTTCATACCCACTTGTCCTTTGTAGGTATTTATTCTTCTTCTCCCATTGCCCCATGATACTGTGTAATATCTTTACAGAGAAAAAAGGCATTACTTTTCTGGGTTGTGCTGCACAGATGTGGTTCTTTGGTCTCTTTGAGGCAACTGAGTGTTTTCTCCTGGCTGCCATGACCTATGACCGGTACGTGGCCATCTGCAAGCCCTTGCTGCCTACACTCATTATGTCTCAGCAGGTCTGTATGCAGCTGGTGGTAGGGCCTTATGCCATGGCTCTTATAAGCACCATGACTCATTCAATTTTAACTTTTTGCTTACCCTTTTGTGGTTCAAATATGATCAATCACTTTTCTATGATATTTTCCCACTGCTTTCCCTAGCATGTGCAGACACCTGGTTGAATAAGCTTGTGCTGTTTGACTTGGCTGGAGCTATATGAGTACTCAGTGGTCTAATCATCATGGTCTCCTATATTTGCATCCTGATGACCATCTTGAAAGAGCCAGACTGCTGATGGGAAGCAAAAAGCTTTCTCCACTTGTTTTTCTCACCTTGCATCTGTCTCCATCCTATATGAGACTGTTTATTTATGTTAGACTGAGTTCAAGTTCCTCCCTGGATACCAATAAAGTGATTTCTCTGTTTTATACTGTGGTAATCCCCGTGGTTAACCCCCTTATCTACAGCTTAAGGAATAAGGAGGTGAAAGATGCATTGAGAAGAAAATTTGAAAGAAAAAATTTTCTTATAGTTAGGTAAAGAGAATTTTATTTGTGTTGTATCATAGATGTGGATGCAAAATATATAGTAAAAACAAAATTGGACTGAGAACCAGAAGCTACATGTGAGTACTGGTTCTGACAGGTCATAGATTATTTTAAAGATGGATAAGTTTTAAAATACTTTTCTTCCCCAGTCTTATTTTCTGTGACATAATAAGCATCTCAAAATAATATAGAGATGGACAGAGAATATAAATGTAAAAATATAAAAGAAGAAAATGTAAGTGAATATTTGAAAAATCTTGTGTGTGAATACTTTTAAATCCATGCATTAAAAATTAAAAGTTAAAAAGAAAAGATCGAAGGACTACATAATAATAAAATGAGAGAAAATATTTTTGTACCTGTGATAAGCAATCAATATCTCTGATATTCAAGGAACATCCCCAAATTCACAATTGACCAAAGAGAAAAACAAATGGGCCAACTAATAAATAGGCAGTTCACCAAAATGAGAATACAAATTGCTGAGAGTATATATTTAGGATGGTGCAAAAGTAATTGTGGTTTTCAACTGTAAATTTTGAATTATTTATAACTAGGCTCAACACATCAATCAAAATAGGAAATATTGTAATTAACATATTTTTGCCAATGAGAAATAAGTTTATTTATTCCTGTAACATAGAAATCTGTGTTTCAAGATTCAACAAACTCTTAGAAATAATTTTCTGCATCCTGATGGTTGCAGAAGTGTTATCCCTGCAAAAAGTTGTCGAGATGCTTGAAGAAGTGGTAGCTGGTTGGTGTGAGGTCAGGTGAATGGGGCAAAACTTTGTAGCCTAATTCATTCAACTTTTGATACATTGGTTATACAACATGCAGTTAGCATCGTTGTGGAAAAGAATTGGGCCCTTTCTGTTGACCGATGCTGGTTGCAGGCATTGCAGTTTTCACTGCATCTCGTTGATATGCTGAGCATACTTCTCAGCATGTAGTGGTTTCACTGGGATTCAGAAAGCTGTAGTGGATCTGACTGGTGGCAGACCACATAACAGCAACCATTGTAAGAATTAAAGAAAGAGAAGAGAAACATGAAGGGTGGCTTGACAGTTAACAGGTTTATTTCAGAAGACAAACCTGGGAGGGACTCCTGACCAAGTTAAGTCAGAAGCTGCACTCTCTTACAGACTAAGAGTTTTTAAGCCTTGGTCTGCTTCCGTGTCTCTTTGTTGTGCTTATCTGAGAGGGAGAGTTGTGTGTCTCTTCCCATATACCTTTCTGTAGCTGCAGCACATCCCCCAGGTCTGCCTTTAGCTTCCTTATCTTAGTGCACGTGAAAGGAAAGGAATGTGCTTATTAAGGCTGATTGTTTTACTGGGGCCCCATGGTATGAGGGTGAAGTTTGGCAGTCACCCAAGAGACTTCCTTCCGCCCTCCTCAGCACCCGAGCTGTCTTATCTGTGTTTTACTGTCTGCTCTTCTCTGGCTGCTTGTAGTTGGAAGAGAATTCATTTCCTTGAATGCATGAAGCTAGAAAGAGAGCTGGAACTTAAAGTGGTGGTGTTTGTCTGAGATAATGGTGCTCCTGCTCTGTCAACCATGACATTTTTTTGGTTCAAGTTTCGTCTTGGGAAGTGATTTGGAGTTTCTTCTCAGTCCAACTACTGAGGTGGTCATTGCCAACTGATGTATAAAATCCACTTTTTTGCACTTTGCAATATTATCAAGAAATAGTTTGTTGTTGTTGCGTAGAATAAGAAAAGATGACACTTCAAATGACAATTTTAAAAAATTTTTGCCCAGCTCATGAGGCACCTACATATCAAGCTTTCTTACCTTTCCAATCTGCTTCAAATGCTGAATGACTGTAGATGGTTGGTGTCAAGTTTTCTGGCAACTTCTTGTGTAGTTTTAAGAGGATCGGCATCAATGAGTGCTGGTGATTGCTGGTTGTCAATTGGTCATTTTCAACTTTCAATGGCTGGCCACTATGCACCTCATCTTCAAGGCTCTTGTCTCCTTTGCAAAACTTCTTGAACCACTACTGCACTATACATAATCTTTCAGCAGTTCCTGGGCCAAATGCATTGCTGATGTTGAGCGTTGTCTCTGCTGCTTTACAACCCATTTTGAACTTGAATAAGATAATCGGTCAGATTTGCATTTTGTCTAACACAATTTCCATAGTCTAAAACAACATAAAATAAACAGCAAGTAATAAATCATTAGCAAAAAACATAATGAGAAATGCCCATTCAAATGATGTATAATAATATAACCATATTTACTTAAAACACATGGACACAGGGAGGGGAGCACTACACACTGGGGTCAGTTGGGGGGAAATAGGGGAGGGACGGTGGGGGGTGGGGAGCTGGGGGGAGATAGCAGGGGGAGAGATGCCAGATGTAGGTGATGGGGAGGAAGGCAGCAAATCACACTGCCACGTGTGTACCTATGCAACAGTCTTGCATGTTCTTCACATGTACCCCAAAACCTAAAATGCAATAAAATAAATAAATGGGAAAAAAATGTATTCTAATATCAAATGGCAAATTCTCATGAGTCTTGTAATAAGCTCCAAGCTGCTTCTTTTCCCACTACTACAACTTTCAATGTCATAACATCTGTTGTACATAATGTGGCTCAAGTGGCAGGGCTGATTGGACTGTAACTGGAATCTTCCACAGAGCCTTTTCCTGCAGCAGATCCCAGTTAACACTAGCAGCCTTTGTGCCACTTGGTATAAGGGCTGGAGCAATATTCTTAGCTGTGGAATATGTCGCCTCCAAAACCCAGACTCCTACTAAGACACTGCCTCTATTTGAGATTTTCACTTTAAAGGAGGTGTTCTATTATTCTCCTAAGCACTGAACCTGCAAAAGCTTTCCCTAAGTGTCAAAACTCCCATATCTTAATACGTTTTATCTCACACCCTTGGCAGCACATGTGTTTTACCAAGGTCTGCAATATTCCAATAACTACTTGTGTAACTTGCTGTGTCATTATGATGTTATCAGTGTAATAAGTCTGTGTGATGTTTTGAGAAGTGCTTAAGTGGCCAATATCCTCAGTCTACATTTCCTTGGGTAGGAAAATTAACACTAGTTTTAAATATTAGTTCAATTTTCCACCATGAGGATCAACTTTTGCTCTTACAGTGTTTGCTTTCAGTACTCAAGAAATATAAAATTTCATATTCTTCATGAAACATCCTTTTCCCCTTCATTTTAGTAATATTAGGTAATAAATTGTGAAGGAAAAGAAATAACTAATTCAATTAAGTTACTCCAGTGAAATTTCTACAGAAATTTTTTTTCTGAGAAATTATTAGATTTGTATAAGGATTCTGTTTTTCAAAACGGAATTTTAATTAAAAATTACTCTAATTTTATATAAAATAGTTCACCAGGAAATATGTTGTATATATTTAACTCTTAAATCAACTCTTGTTAATATGATCTCAGTGAATATAAAATGCATTTAAGTAAAGGGTAAACAGCATTCCTGGCGAAATAAGTCATGGTTTCTTCTTAAGTTGTTAAGCATTGCCACTAGATGGCAGCATCAACTTATCATTACGATAACAAAATTGTCTCCTGATTCCTATACTAACTGAAAGCGTTGCTAAGATGTTAGGTTTGGAATTTTGAAGGGCCGTGAAGTCCAAAGTTTGTATGTTAGGGCCTATGCACATTTATTCCACAGGAAAGGACCAGAGCTTTCATTAGATTCTCTTAAGTTAATGGCACTAAAATCTTTAAAATTGCTGAGATACTGGCACGTTAGTATCTTTTGATTTGTGAAACTAAAGAATAAAGGGAGAAAACAATTTTCCTGTGATACATACAAGAATTATGGCATATCTTTCCTAGAAACAGATAGTTTCTATGATCCATTTAGACATGCTCAAATATTTATCTTAAAACGGTTTATTTAAAACTCCTTTTAATTCTGTTTCTCTTCAGATAGTACACTGAATAGCTACTCTCCTTTAAGAGCAAACTTTATTTAAAAAATCAGGACATAAAGTTGGGAAGAGTAGACACTGCGAACTACTAGAAGGAGGAGAAAGGAAAGGGGCAAGGGCCAAAAAACTACCTATTGAACTACCTATTGGGTACTATGCTCGCTACCCTGGTGATGGGATCAATCATACCCTAAACCTCAGCATCACATCATATACCCATGTAACAAACCTGTGCATGTGCCCCTCAATCTAAAAGAAAAGTTTAATCATAAAAAAGAGCACTGTTGTGCTCTGAGTGCTGTCTCTATTTCCTCATTTTCTTTTCACTCTTTCTTTTTTTACTGTCTATTATTTAAGTACATTCTTCAAACAGAAACATCAGTCTAAAAGTGAATGCATCACTGTAATGGGCACTAACTCAGACAACTTCTTGAGAAAGATGAATTTGTTGTTTCTTTTGACTCCACACTGCCTGCGAGGGAGTGCATCCAAACAGAAGCCAGACTGTCTGAGGTCGAATCTCAGCCCCACAACTTATCAGCTCTTTGACTTTGGGTAGATTTCTTACACTCTCCATGTCTCAGTCTCTGCATGTTTGAAAGGGAGATTACAAATAGCACTTACTAGACTTGTTGTGAGAATTAAATAAAAAAGCATATGATAAAATTCTTACAACGCTGCCTGGTACAGAATGATCATTATACAATAGTTTGCTATTGTTGACAATGAGAGTTAAACTCTATATGAATGACCATGGCCCATACACAGCCCTCGGGAGATCCTGAGAACGTGTGTCCAAGGTGGCCAGGGTACAAGTTGGTTTTATATATTTTAGAGAGGCATGAGACATTAGTCAAATTCATTTAAGAAATACATTGGTTTCATTCAGAAAGGCGAGACCACTCAAAGTGGAGACTTCCAGGCTGTAGGTAACTTTAAACATTTTCTGGTTGACAGTTGGTTGAGTTTGTCCAAAGATCTGGGATTGGTAAAAAGGAATATTCAGGTTAAGTTAAAGGATTGTGGAGATCAAGTTTTATTGTGCAGAGAAAGCTCTCAGAGAGCAGACTTCAGAAACAGCAGGTTTAAACTGTTTCTTATCGGACTTAAAAGGGTGTCTGGCTCTTAGTTGATTGTCTCTTGGATCTGGAAAGAAAGGAAGGGAAACAAAGGGGGAAGGGGATTCTCTATAGAATGTGGATATTTTCCAACAAGAGGCTTTGCAGGGCAATTTCAAGGTATGGCAAGAAAATATATTTTGGGGTAAAACATTTTGATTTTCTTTTTTTTTTTTTTTATTTTTTATTGCATTTTAGGTTTTGGGGTACATGTGACAAACATGTAAGATTGTTGCATAGGTACACACATAGCAGAGCTCAGGCATTGTGCTGGGAGACCTGCTGCTCTCTTCAGAGCCAGCAGGCAGGAACGTTTAAGTCTGCTGAACCTGCGCCCACAGCCACCCCTTCCTCCAGGTGCTCTGTCCCAGGGAGATGGGAGTTTTATCTATAAGCCCCTGACTGGAGCTGCTGCCTTTCTTCCAGAGATGACGTGCCCAAAGAGGAGGAATCTAGAGAGGCAGTCTGGCTATAGCAGTTTTGTGGGCTGTGGTGGGTTCTGCCCAGTCCGAATTTCCCAGTGGCTTTGTTTATGCTGTGAGGGGAAAATCACCTACTCAAGCCTCAGTAATGGTGGATGTCCCTCCCACCAGCCAAGCTGGAGTATCCCAGGTTGACTTGAGGCTGCTCTGATGGCAGCATGAATTTCAAACCAGTGCATCTTAGCTTGCTGGGCTCCATGGAGGTGGGATCCACTGAGCAAGGCCACTCGGGTTTCTGGCCTCAGCCTCCTTTCCAGGGTCATGAATGGTTCTGTTTTGCTGGTGTTCCAGGCATCATTGGGGTATGAAAAAAAAAATTCCTGCAGCTAGCTCAGTGTCTGCCCAAATGGCCGCCCAGTTTTGTGCTTGAAACCCAGGGTCCTGGTGGTGTAGGCTGCTGAGGTAATCTCCTGGTCTGCAGGTTGTGAAGACAGTGAGAAAAGTGTAGTATTTAAGCTAGATAGCAGTGCCCCTTGCTCACAGCTTCCCTTGGCTAGGAGAGGGAGTTTCCCGACCCCTTGCACTTCCTGGGTGAGGTGACACCGCGCCCTGCTTCTGCTCACCTTCCGGGGGCCACACCCACTGTCTAACCAGTACCAGTGAGATGAGCTGTGTGCCTCAGCTGGAAATGCAGAAATCGCCTGCCTTCTGCATTTGTCTTGTTGGGAGCTGCAGACTGGAGCTCTTCCTATTTGGCCACCTTGCCTGGGAATCTAGTGCTTCCTAATTGTCAGCTTATATTTAGTACTGGGGCACCTTAAGGCTGTTGAGGAAGCATGAGTATCTGAGTAAAGATTGTGCATGGTAGGTTTCACGGTAGAGGGACTCACTTGGCCACTTCATTGAGGAACTCTCGAAGTCATCATCCTCGGCCCTCTTTACATTTTCATTGAGATCGATGATCAAATATGGGCAAATTTTTAAAAACCAGAGCTTTCATGTAATGAAAGGCTTACATGTCTTTAATCTCAGTATTTTCAAAATGGACACTTGAGGTGAAGCTTTTTCACGAGTTCAGATTTGATGTGAAGAGTTTTCATGAGTTCAAATTTATGTATTTTTTCATAACATTTTCAAAATACCTGATATCTGTTGGAATATGTGAGGTTATTCTGTAATGACCTACAATCTTCCAATTTCTGTACCTTTCACTAATACAAAAAATGCATTTATTTTTTCCTCTAAGTACATTCTCATTTCATGTTGGTGTGTTCTGTACACAAAGACTTCAGGTAGTTAAAGTCTCCACCATCTGGACCTTTGCTTCTCAGTGTGGGAAAAAAGACAGTTATTCTCAAGAGTAATACATGCCTCTTCTGTTCAAATTGCAATGATCAAAGCAAGTTTTATGACTGTGTCTACTTCCAATGGAGTGAGGAAAACCATACTTTGTAATGCTGAGATATCAAGGGAATAGAGGCATATCACATATTCATTTAGCACTATGAATGATTTATCTTCATTAGTTTGTTTTGGGACACATTTGCAGGATACTTTATTCTCTTCAGCCTTTACCTTTGGAAAGTCTAACTAGGGCTATTAACTCTTCTTTGTTATTAATGTCTACAGATTCCTCAACCACTGTAAGGAAGCAATTTTGTTATTATAATCTTTTGAATTAGTGTTATCTCCATCTTAGCAGGTATAGTGTCAATTTGTCTGTTTATACTATTTTCTGCTTGTTTTATCTTATTGATTCTGAAATATAACGTTGGTGGTAAAATATAAAATCTGCAATTGTACAAAACATTTTTGCTTTAGCTATTGATTGTATGAATTTGAAACACAGTTTTCAGAATCAATCTGATACTACTATAAAAAGGCTAATAAAATCACTTTTTTTCTTTTTTTCCCCTCATTTTTAACTAAAAATGTGCAAATCTTTGATAACACAAGGTGAATATTCTGTGGTAAGGCCTGTACCACAGAAGGTATAGTTTGTACCTTACTCTCTTTTGCTAGCCGTTTCTTGCCCACTGACATGGTTTGGCTGTGTCCCCGCCCAAATTTCATATTGAATTGTAGCTCCCATAATTCCCACATGTTGTGGGAGGGACCCAGTGAGAGGTAATTGTATCATGGGGACAGTTTTCCCCATACTGTTCTCATGCTACTGAATAAGTCTCACAAGTTCTGATGATTTTATAAGGCATTTCCCTTTTCATTTGGCTCTCTTGCCTGCCACCATGTAGCCTTTTGCCTTCTGCCATGATTGTAAGGCCTCCCCAGTCACATGGAACTGTGAGTCCATTAAACCCCTTTTTCTTTATAAATCACCCAATCTCAGGTATATCTTTATCAGAAATGTAAAAATGAACTGATACACCCGGTAAATCATTTAGGTGAAGGAAGAAAATGATTTTGAAAGCACACACATGGCTGGGCATGGTGGTTCACACACATGGCTGGGTGTGGTAGCAGCATGTGAAGAAATAAAAAATCCCAACAATTTGGGAGGCCGAGGCAAGCAGATCACAAGGTCAGGAGTTCAAGACCAGCCTGGCCAATATGGTGAAACCCTATCTCTACTAAAAATAAAAAAATTAGCCGGGCATGGTGGTGGGAGCCTGTAGTCCCAGCTGCATGGGAGGCTGAGGCAGGAGAATCACTTGAACTGGGGAGGCAGAGGTTGCAGTGAGCCAAGAGCACACCACTGCACTCTAGCCTGGGCAACAGAGCAAGACTCCATCTCAAAAACAACAACAACAAAAAACATATACATTGAAAATAAATCTAATTATCTACCTCTTCTTTGATATATGGGTTTATTCTGTAAGTTTAACATCTTAACTTTAATCATAAGTAATTATCCCATTATGGCTAGGAAAGTACTATTTAGAAATTTAAAAAACTTAGAAATATAGATTCTAAAGATTATTCAGCACAGAATTATACAAAGAAATTAAAAATAATTATGTGATAAGCAACATAGGAAAAATTAAAATACTAATATTGATTCTTATTTAAATCAGTGAATGCAATTTCAAAACAATTAGAAAATACAAATACCCTCATGTAATAAACATTTGCTTGTTCTTCAAAGAAAAGAGTTTTAACCAACTATTAGAAAGATGGTAAATAGGGTCAGATAGCTTCCAGTAAGATCTCAGATGTATTTGTTTCCACGAAGAGGGAAAACGTCATAGGCAAAATTATAGTAAAGAAATAATGAAGAGGATTTGTGAACTTTAAGGAACTGCAATGTTACAGCAGAAATGAAAGCAACATGGGAGGCTTTAAAAGGAATCGACACTTGGAGGATCAAATTTTTGTATGAGAATTTTTTTTTTTTTTTTTTGAAATGGAGTCTTTCTCTGTCATCCAGGCTGGAATGCAGTAGTGCAGTCTCGGCTCACTGCAACCTCTGCTTCCTAGGTTCAAGCTCTTCTCCCACCTCAGCATCCTGAGTACCTGGAATTACAGGCATGTGCCACCATGCTCAGCTTTTTTTTTTTTTTTTTTTTTTTTTGTATTTTTAGTAGAGATGGAGTTTCTTGAAAAGTTCTTACAAGATGCAGCGAGAATAGAAAACATAATTAAAAGGATGAAAAGACACATACTAATATCAAAAACATAGGATAGAGATTCATCCCACAAATAATGTGTATATTTTTAGGATAAGTCAGAGCAATCAGGGCAGAAGAGGAAATCAAGGCTACAGAATGTTTTGTGGGCTGACAAAGGGTCACATACTTAGGCCCACAGTGGTAGCTCATGCCTGTAATCCCAGCACTTTCCGAGGTCACAGAAGGTGGATCACTTGAGGTCAGAAGTTCGAGACCAGCCTGGCCAACATGGTGAAACCCTGTCTCTACTAAAAATACAAAAATTAGTGGGGCGTGGTGGTGCACACGTAATACCAGCTACTCAAGAGGCTGAGGCACGAGAATTCCTTGAACCCAGGAGGTGGAGGTTGCAGTAAACCGAGATTGCACCACTGCTCTCCAGCGTGGGTGACAGAGTGAGACTTCATCTCAAAAAAAAAAAAGTCACATATTTAGATTTAAAATTTTTACTACATTTAGACAAAAATAAATAAAAAGAAGCTCACACCTAGACAAGTCCTAGAATAGATGGTTCTGTTGTAAGGTTAATAAAATAGTTATTTATGCATGAAGCCAATCAAAACTGCTACTTTATAAGGGGGAAAGTTTAAATAATTCTTAGTATTTTTAACAATATTAAACACAGTAAAAATTAATGTATTTGGTATAACAAGTAATGTTAATACTATTTTAGACATAAAAAAATTAAGAGGTGATACCTAAAGGATTTTCAGGAAAGAGGCAAATTTGTTATTTGTACATATAGTCAACAGACATCAAAAATTTAAGTTTTTAAAAAATTGCTTTAAAGAACATAGCAGTATGTGAAGAAATCAAAAACAAACAAAACTCTCTAGAGTAGGGATGTTCTGTTGTATGCTGAAAGACTTATAGTTGACTAGAACCAAAATTCAGGATTCTATTTTGACTTTTAAGTCAGGCTAATGCTATTTTCATTGGAGGTAAAACTTAACTGTGGAGGTTGCAGTGAGCCGAGATTGTGCCACTGCTCTCCAGCTTGGGTGGCAGAGTGAAGTATTTTGTTGAATTGCTTTTTATTCTTTTCTTGGCAACAAGAAACGTGCATTCTTTACCATACTCCAACGTTTCAGATATAAGCTGTGAAGTTTAATGATCAGCTAACACATCATCAGAAGTCATCTTCCAGCTTACAGTAATTAAACTCTTTATGTGTTTTGGTAAAAGTTGTGGGAAAATTAACTTCTTCAGCAACATGTGTTAAATGCCATCTCCAAGGAAAATCCTTGTTGTACAAATTTTGCTTGTGTTCCTAAGATTTGAATGCAAAACAGAGTAGGGACAGAGATATCTGAGGTCCTTTGGCGGCCCTTCCTCTCTTGTGCTATGGCAATTTTCCTAAGATATCTTGTAAATGGCATTTCCTTGCTTAGCATGGAACTAGAGAGAATTGGAGCTACTATATCCAGTTAGAAACAAAACACAGAGTTATCAGGAAACAGATCTCACCGGACTTATTTAGAATATGAAGCAACTTCAATTGCACTTTACCTTAAGGAGCCTCATTCCCAAGACATGGCACACTTTGGGGATGGAGTGCCTTCAATAACAACAGCAAGAAAAAAATGATGCAACTAGTTCAGGGAACTTTTATCTAATTGACAAAGAATCTGACTATGTTTTACACTGAAGTCTTCCACATTTATTTGGAAGAAGATAAAGAATAAAATCAAATGACTAAAGTAAGTATTGACCCATTCTTTATGTCAAGGTGGCCATGTGAAGGGCAGGGATGAAACTTGAGACAGGGCTTAGTTTTACTTTGGTTCCTTTTGCTGTTGAAGGAGAGAGAGCCCATGAGAATGTAAGTTGAGAACTTTAAAATAATCTCATTTCGTTGTTGTTAAAGAAGAAAGAACCCAATAAAATGTAAGTTAAGAATTTTTAAATAATTTTCTGCTTTTTAATTATCTGCTTATTAACAACTCAAGAGAATGTAAATTTTTTTCAAGTGGAATTCAAGTAGATTATATATTTGGTTCATGGCAAGATCAACACGATCCTTGTCATTGATGGATGATTCAGCAAGAGCTAAGAAGAGATGATATGTGTAGGGTTAAGTCAAGGTCCTGCAACCAGATCAAACTATAATCACATAACTATAAAGTGGGACAGAGATGCTTTAGCAGCACTATAATGGGACAAGACAGCACTGAATTCCATTCATTTCATGCCTAAACTCCACTGGGTGATTTCCTTGCTAAGCGAAGGCTGTTGTAGGTTGTGTTGCTGGTACCCTAGGGCCCTGAATATGAGCGCCAACTGTGTCTCTCACTCTGTGTGGTTTGATCTCTATGGAGCACTGTATTATATTCTAAGCACTGAATAAAACAGAAACAGAGAAGCCAAAATGTGTCTAAAGGGATAGAAAGCTTTAATAGTTATGGAAACCAAGATTGACAAAGAAAGGGTGAGGAGCTTTGGACAATTTTCAAGTCAAAGGCTGAAATACAGTGTGATCCTGGAGAAGTTATGAGACTCTTCAAGATATTAAACAAGAGGTGAGTGTGATGGGTGAACACTTAGGCTACCTCATCTGACTTTTTAATTACTCTGAAACAAATGATATAATGCAAAATATATATGTTATTGGCCTTAAAGGAGGTCTGTTAAAGTCAAATAATAAATTTCATGTTAGAAGAATAAAAGTTTCTATCATAAGTATGCTATTGAACTCCTATATTTGAGGCTAACAAAAATTTTAAAAAGTAAAGTATAAGTAGTTTTCTGTATTTGTACATTGATCCTCTCATTTTAAGTGGGTGATAATTCTCAGAGACCAAAGAGCAAGAGTTTTTGCCATATTTTATGAATTAAGCAGCTAAGGTTCAGAGAGATCAGCTGAAGATCACCCTTACAGTGGGTGACAAAAGAATGTACAGAGGATACAAAATTTGGGCTCTTTTTCAAATTTTTTTTCTTTTCTTTTGGATCTCTTTTAAGAGCAAAGGAATCATGAAGGCACAGGAAGCATTTAAAAGTGTGAAAAAAGGGTACAGTCCTTCTTTTGGTTGAAGTCCAGATATAGGGCCCATGTTTGAAGTTTGACAGACACATGTTCAAAGCTCACCTCTGCCAGTCACAAGATTTATAAATGAGAGTTGAGCTTCAGTGTTTTTCGTTGGAATTAAAATACAATATTTAGCATGCAGGTTTTCTAGAGGGATTAACTAATGTGATTACATGAGTAGTAATTATTGAGCACTTATCTAGGTGTACAGTAAGGCTCTTCTAGATCTTTTGCATGCATTATCTCATTTAAACTTCTCAACACTTACATGGTAGATGTCGTTATTTCCATTCTAGAGTTGAAGGTGAGTTACTTTTTCGGGGTTAGAAAAGGTGGACTCCAGTGCATGTGGAAAACATGTATTTAGCCTTAGGTTGTAATAATAAAGTGCACAGTATACGGCCTAGAAATGAGTGGCTGCTTATTTCCTCTCCAGCTTGCTCACTCCCACTCTCCTGCATCCCTTCACCAGGTGTGTGTCTACCTGGTGGACTCAGGTAAGGCTCACTAAAGTGGAAGTTATTAGGCAAGCATTCTGGAACCAACTCTGCCAGTCATTAGTTATGGGACCTTGAGCAAGCTGCTCCTCTTTGGTAGACTTATGTTTTCTCATCTACCTGTAGATGGATTTTCATGGAATCTTAAATGTCATAGCTTCAGGTCTGCTATTTTGCACTGGTGCGTGTTCCTCACTTTTGGTTGACTGCATGGTGTCACTAACTTATATCATTCTTAACTTTGACTAAGTTCCTGGTGTATTGTTTGCTGTGTCTCATTTTTGAAGTCACATTTACTAAGTCTGCTGTGGATTCTTTGCTCTCCTTCTAGTAGAGACCAGAACCAGCCAATGGCCAATGAAAACTATACGAAGGTCACCGAGTTCATTTTCACAGGCTTGAATTACAGCCCCCAGTTGCAGGTCTTCCTCTTTCTACTCTTTCTGAGTTTCTATGTCATCAATGTAACTGGGAACCTGGGAATGATTGTCCTCATCTGACTCGATTCCCGCCTTCACACACCCATGTACTTTTTCCTCAGCCACCTGTCCTTTGTGGACATCTGCTTCTCCTCAGTCGTGAGCCCCAAGATGCTCACTGACTTCTTCGTGCAGAGGAAAGCCATTTCTTTCCTTGGCTGTGCATTGCAGCAGTGGTTCTTTGGGTTCTTTGTGACAGCAGAGTGTTTCCTCTTGGCGTCCATGGCCTATGACCGCTATGTGGCCATCTGTAACCCATTGTTATACTCAATTGCTATGTCCCAGAGACTCTGCATCCAGCTAGTGGTGGGTCCCTATGTCATTGGATTCATGAACACCATGACTCACACCACCAATGCATTTCGTCTCCCTTTTTGTGGCCCTAATGTCATCAATCATTTCTTCTGTGATATGTCCCCTCTACTTTCCCTTCTATGTGCTGATACCAGGCTCAATAAGTTGGCAGCTTTCATTGTGGCTGGAGCTGTGGGTGTCTTCACTGGACTGACCATCCTGATCTCCTACATTTACATCCTCACGGCCATCCTGAGGATCCGCTCTGCTGATGGGAGGCGCAAAGCCCTTTCTACCTGCTCTTCTCACCTGACAGCTGTTTCCATCCTGTATGGTACTCTTTTCTTTATTTATGTACGTCCTAGTGCAAGTTTCTCCCTGGAGCTCAATAAAGTGGTATCTATGTTTTACACAGCAGTGATTCCTATGTTGAACCCACTTATCTACAGCTTGAGAAATAAGGAGGTCAAAGATGCCATTAGCAGGATTGTCACTAAGAAGACGTTTTGCAAGGCCTAAATTCTTATCTAGGGGGAAAGTGGGGAGAAAAATTTAAAAGGACAGAGTAATTGTGTGGCTTCCTAAGATTCCAAAACACTTGTGAGTGTTTGGGGGCCGTTTAGCATACCTTTATCCATTCAACCATCCAATTATTCATTTATTTAGTCAATCCATGTGGATTTATTTAGCCCTATATGTAGTCTTTTTCCTATAACCTACTAATATTACAGTTCAAACTCATGGTTCATTTAATTTTACTTCCCTCAGACATCTCATAGTCCAATTATTTTCAAAAAGCTTTATTATTTATTTTTTGTTATTTTTAAATCACTCTGCTAATGTAATTTTTGATGACTCCCTGGCATTAGAATATAAAAATTCAGTGCTGTAAGTGTGGCACTCATGTCTAACTCCCATCAATAGGAATTTGTAAATAAAAAAAATGATGTGGGATTTTGGGGTTAACCTCATGAGTGGAATGAAACCCTTGGCTGTATGCACCAGACTTTTTACGGTGACCTTGACACAAAGAACTATGCATATCTCTGGGAATGAAAACAGGACTGTTTTGAACTCTATAACTAATGGGGTGGACCACTGGTCCCGTTTATGGCAAGAGAGTGACTTGTGTGCATCTCGAATTAATTTCATACCTGAAAGAGCTTCTGATAAAATCAGTTCTATGTTTTCTCAAGATTTGATTTTCTGATAGATGTTTAGAGGCTGTCTTGAACTTATAGGTTTTGGTTTCATTGTGCATTTGAGAATGTCTTCTACAACCTGGTAATGGCCCAGCCAAGAATGTATGGAGAAATGCTATAGTAGAAAGTAGGCCCCTTATAGATCTGCTGGCTCTAGCGAGGTCAGTAGATTTCCAGCATCATAAAGGAACATATCTATGCAGCTCAGTTTGGTGGGCATGACTCCTGGGCATGATGTGTACCAAACATCCTTGTGGTCTGTAGCTCAGTGATATGTCACCATGGCATAAGGAGAGTGGGCACTCATGCCAAGGGCTTTATGTCCTCTTAGAGACCTAGGAAGATTACCCAATTCTTTTTTTTCCCCCATTTATTTATTTTATTGCATTTTAGGTTTTGGGGTACATGTGAAGAACATGCAAAATTGTTGCATAGTTACACTCGTGGCAGTGTGATTTGCTGCCTTCCTCCCCATCACCTACATCTGGCATTTCTCCCCTTGCTATCTCTCCCCAGCTCCCCACCCCCACCATCCTTACCCTATTTTCCCCCAACTGACCCCAGTGTGTAGTGCTCCCCTCCCCGTGTCCATGTGTTCTCATTGTTCAACACCCGCCTATGAGTGAGAACATGTGGTGTTTGATCTTCTGCTCTTCTGTCAGTTTGCTGAGAATGATGGTTTCCAGGTTCATCCATGTCCCTACAAAGGACACAAACTCATCGTTTTTGATGGCTGCATAATATTCCATGGTGTATATGTGCCACATTTTCCCTATCCAGTCTATCGTCGATGGGCATTTGGGTTGGTTCCAGGTCTTTGCTATTGTAAACAGTGCTGCAATGAACATTCGTGTGCACGTGTCCTTGTAGTAGAATGATTTGTAATCCTTTGGATATATACCCAGTAATGGGATTGCTGGGTCAAATGAATTTCTATTTCTAGGTCCTTGAGGAATCGCCATACTGTCTTCCACAATGGTTGAACTAATTTACACTCCCACCAACAGTGCAAAAGTGTTCCTATTTCTCCACATCCTCTCCAGCATCTGTTGTCTCCAGATTTTTTAATGATCGCCATTCTAACTGGCGTGAGATGGTATCTCAATGTTGTTTTGATTTGCATTCTATCTTGTCTCTCTCAACCTAGCTTTACCTCTTGACTTTGTTATGAAGAGACAAAAAAGAGAGAGCTTCACTAAGGAATAAATTAGTTTCCTAGACGACGTTATAAAATCATAGCCAAATTGTTACAGAAATGTGCTAAGATTTTTTTTTTTTTTTTTGACAGAGTCTTGCTCTATCACCAGGCTAGAGTGCAGTGGCATAATCTCAGCTCGCTGTAACCTCTGCCTTCCAGGTTCAAGCAATTCTCCTGCCTCAGCCTCCTGAGTAGCTGGGACTACAGGCACATACCATCACGCCTAGATAATTTTTTTTCTATTTTTAGTAGAGACGAGGTTTCACCATGTTGGCCAGGTTGGTCTTGATCTCTTGAACTCATGATTGGCCCACCTTGGCCTCCCAAAGTGCTGGGGTTATAGGCATGAACCACTGTGTCCAGCCAAGAAATGTCCTAAGAATTTTAAGGAACTCTTGGTTCCACCTATTTGCCCAAAATGAATTTGGCAAGGATAATTAAAAAGTTTTCTCTGAAGGCGATAGTCTACTGGCTAGGTAAAAAAGTAAAGTCTCTATATTTTAGAGTACGTTATACATACAAAGTATTATGAACAATTGTTATGATTATTCTCTAATACACAATTTCTGAAAACAGACAATTACTCAATGAGTGCCCACACAATTATAACGTGTTTGGCTGGAGGGCCTTAGAGATTCTAGCCAGATTACTGGCTAGTTATGGAGGCTTGGGAAAAATCTTTTTTATTATCTGTTGTTTATAAAAATCCAAAATTTGACTTGCCGTAAAGTATATTTATGGTAGTTCCATTTGGATTCCTGGAACCTTGGGTGAGAATAAATTTCCTAGATAAGATAAAGTTCCTCCCCCAGATAGTAGAATATTTGTTGATTATGGTAGAGAAGAAATGTGATGTAATAACAATAATTATAGGATTTAAAATTGGAAGGCTTCATACATTAATTTATCTTAACAAATAATTATTGAGTTTCTTCTGTGGCCAGGCACTGATCCTGGTGCTACATATTATGGTGAAAAATGTGAATATCACTCCTGCATCCATGGAGTTTATAGGATAGTGGATCTAAGATACATTTCTGGTAATTACACTTTTTATGTGTCAGTCAAGTTCATAATGAGATAAATGGAAGTAATGACAATATCCACCACATCATAGGGCTTCTGTGAAGATTCGATTAGATAATAGATGTGGAATTATTACATAAACTGTAAACATATTATGCTGCTTCCTAATTAAACTTATTCAATGCAAACAGCAAAATTTTGGAACTAGGATGTTACCCTAAGTGTGCCAGATTCCCAAATATTCGTTCCTTTGCAAGATCTTAACATGAAATAATGGAGAGGGTGATGGAGGCAGCATGGGTCCAGAAAGAGCGTGGGTTTTGGAGATCGTCTAGTTCTAACTGAATTCTAATCTTCTTCTTTTATCACTTGAACTTTTGTGGTTTTAGATGTGTCTTTTAATTCTACCTATAAACTTGGGATAATACCAAATTTGCTGAATTTTTTGAAGGAGCTGGAGTACACAAGAGGAAACTTTATTATTTTTATAATTGGCCCTTTAAAATGCTATTATTATCTCAAACCTTCCTACCATGCACTGACATTGTAGCTCTAATAGTTTCCTCTTTCACTCAGAAGTAAAAAACAAGTGATTTTAAGTATTAAAAAAATTGAGTCCACTGTAACGTCAAACTGTACACTCTATCCCAATTAAACGTCCTCACTACCTTTTCTCAGGCTCTGGAGCCTTCAGTAGAGAAAAGAGGCAAATCAGATCCCCCATTTACTGCTGTTCCTCCTTTCTGACTCTGTAGTTGCTGTGTGGCTAGCCCAGGATCAAATGCCAGGATTGAAAGAAGAGGCAGAGGAGAGCAGAGAAATGTGACTTGAGTAGTAGGAATCTGGTGTCAGCACATTCTAACAATGTGTGCATGGTTGCTGATTCTTGCTTTTGGGAGATGCTTTCACGCGTTCCTCAGAACCAGAACTCCTGCTCTCCCTGCCCATCCCGGAAGACTTGACCTCTTAATTCAGTCCTTTAGTTTCTTGTGAGGTCAATGCCTTCTTTGGCTGGACATGATGGTTCCTCCAGCAGTTCCTTAGCTTTTGGCCTTGACTTCTGTAACATGATAATCTCAACCCCCAGGAGCTTGCCTCAAAAGAGCTTCTTTTTAAGGTGATACAGAATCTTCCTGCTTCAATGAGACTCATATCTGGCTCATGGGAACACAGACACCTCCTGGTCCCTCCATACTCTGGAAGAGCAGGCTTTTCCTAGAAATGTGGATCTTTTGCAGGCTCTGTAACTTGGTTTAGGTAGAGGGAAAAGAAAAGCCATTGACAATTCTCTCCAAGGAAATTCTACCCCAGTTCTCTTTACTTCCTCTTCCCAAATTCTTTTCCTCTAGGCTTAGAGAGTTCAGAAGTGAATGATCAAGTCTACTAATGGTAGAGGAACCAGTATGGGATATTCCCATCCCCTTAGCAAGCAGATGTCCATATAATAGCTTTAGAATTCAGTGACTTCAGACACCCAGCAGTTTGCCCTTGATTTGGGGACCCATGCTGAAACTCAGAGACAACATTCATTATCCTGTTATAATTTAAATCAGATAAATATTAGGTCCTAGTTTTGTGCCTAGATATAATAAATGCTCAAGAATAATTTTATCATTGCAACACTGATTGTTTTTTGACACGTGTCAATCTCTAAATGTTGCTGCATGTAAAATAATTGGATTTTTATGTTATTAGTAGACACTTCATCACCAATACTTTAAAATTATCTTTACAACATTTTAGTTTATTTTGAGATTTCCAATAACAGAGAAAAGAAAATGTACATAAATATGGAAATCTGTTTTAAATTCCTGTAGTAATGAGTTAAAAAATAAAGACCTTTATTTTTCTGTGCACAAATAAGAAAACTGTTAGAATTACTGTTTCAAGATCAAATGAGATGGGGCATATTCAAGGATTATGGAAAACAGTGTGGAATTCATAAAGAGCTAAAAGTAGATTTGCCATTTGATCCAGCAATCCCGCTACTAGGTATCTACCCAGAAGAAAATATGTCATTATATGGAAAAGATATATGTTTGTAGCAGCACAATTTGCAATTGCAAAAATATGGACACAGTCCAAATACCCATTAGTCAATGACTGGATAAATAAAATGTGGTATCTATATACCATTAAATACTACTCAGACATGAAAAGGAACAAAATAATGGAATTCACAGCAACCTGGGTACAATTGGATACTATTATTCTAAGTGAACTAACTCAGGAATGGAAAACCAAATGTTGTATGTTCTTACTCATAAGTGGGAGCTAAGCAACGAGGACACAAAGGCATAAGAATGATACAATGGACTTTGGGGACTCTGGGGAAAGAATGGGAGGAGGTGAGGGATAAAAGACTACAAATTGGATACAGTGTACACTGCTTGCGTGATAGGTGCACCAAAATCTCAGAAATCACCACTAAATAACTTATTCATGTAAGTTCCCACCTGTTCCCCCCAAAACCAAACACCACGTGTTCCCCCAAAAACCTATAAAAATAAAAAATAAATTAAAAAAATGTTTAAGTTAATTTACTCAATAACTCTTCATTGGCATGTAACCCATATTTGTATCCTGCCCTTTATAACACATGCTGTCAGTTTGCAGAAAAATAAATGAGGTGTAGGACATGAAAACTCCTTACTCCATTGTATCTCAGATCAGAAGATGAAGATGAGAATACAGAATACTTAGTGAATAATCTGTATGAGTTTTACTTTAAATCTCTTCTTATTGTTCAACACCCACTTATGAGAGAGAACATGCAGTGTTTGGTTTTCTGTTCTTGTGTCAGTTTGCTGAGAATGATGGTTTTCAGTTTCATCTATGTCTCTGCAAAGGACATGAACTCATCATTTTTTTATGGCTGCATAGTATTCCATGGTGTGTATGTGCTGCATTTTCTTTATCCAGTCTATCATTGATGGGGATTTGGGTTGGATCCAAGTGTTTGCTATTGTGAACAGTGCCACGATAAACATACGTGTGCATGCATTTTTATAATAGAATGATTTAAAATCCTTTGGGTATATACCTAGTAATGGGATTCCTGGGTCACATAGTATTTCTATTTCTAAATCCTTGAGGAATTGCCACACTGTCTTCCACAATGGTTGAACTAATTTACACTCCCACCAACAGTGTAAAAGCATTCTGGAAACCATTGTCAGCAAACTGACACAAGAACAGAAAACCAAACACCGCATATTCTCACTCATAAGTGGGTGTTGAACAATGAGAACACACGGACACAGGGAGGGGAACATCACACACTGGGGCCTCGGGTTTGGGGGGGTAGGAGAGGAATAGAAGGGGTGGGGGGATTGGGGAGGGATAGCATTAGGAGAAATACCTAATGTAGATGATGGGGCAATGGATACAGCAAACCACTACCATGGCTTGTGTATACCTATGTAACAAACCTGCATAATCTGCACATGTATCCCAGAAATTAAAGTATAATAAATAAATAAAAAACAAAATATCTCTTCTTGTATGTAAACTGAGGATAATATTTATCCTAGAATGTTGTTTATAAGAAGTTAATTTTTTTCTGGTGTTATGGGAAAGTATTTAAAGATAAGTTGCTTGATGAAAGATTCTTTTGAAGTAAAGAACGACGTGCCACAATGAAAACACATCTGGGATGAGACTCTGTAAAATTTAACAAGGTAATGGGTCATTAAGCATGTTACACATCCTTTGGGATGTAATAAGCACTGAATACATGGGTCTATATTGCTATCATTACCTCATGCTGAACTCACAGATTGCCATCCTAGACTGCATTTGTATATATCGTTTTCTTCTCTTTTGGTTCATGTTCATCATGAATGGCTTCCTGTGACATTTTTACATACTCCAAATGACTTTAGATGGAATGCAGTCAGCTAAATGAGGTGGTCAGTATTTACCTAACTGTTACGATGCCTGTGTCTACTAATACTAGAAACCAGCGAGCTGTGGGGAATATACTAACAAGTATGCAGGACTCCACTGCAGTCAGTGCTTTAATTTGGGATTAGGTCCTCTTTAGTATATCTCAACCTTCCTTGTTCTTTGGCTGCTATGTGCCTGGGATGCAGGGAGAGCAAGATGCCACAAATACTGGAGGAGATTCCCAAAGCAGTCTGCCCTAGATAGTTCTTCCACAACTGTGTGAGTGACTGCTAGACAGAGAAAACAAATTCATAATTAAGTATTTTGGAGAAGACTGTGTCTTGTATGTTCTACCTTCCTTCCCCTTGGTGATTCAAAAGAACTTTAGCATAGAAAACGTTTCCAGAACTACAGCACTAAATAAACCTGTTTAAATGGATGGAGTCAGTGTTATTTGACAATGGAACCCTTTGTCTGAGTTATAGGCAGAAGTTCTGTCCCAGGATTACAGTGTGAATAACAATGTCATTTAGGGAAAAAAAGGACATGATAGGAATATGAGTCTTTCTTGTCACTTGAGGTAAAATAAATTGAGCTTTGAGAAGTGATAGAGAGAAGCTTTGCCACTTAAAAAATATGAACCGGTAACCAACAGAATGGGAAAAATTTTTGCAATCTACCCATCTGACAAAGGGCTAATATCCAGAATTTATGAAAAACTAAAGCAGATTTATAAGAAACAAACAAACAAACTCATTCAAAAGTGGGTGAAGAATATGAACAGATACTTTTCAAAAGAAAACATATATAAGGCCAACAAGTATATGAAAAAATACTCATCATCACTGGTCATTAGAGAAATGCAAATCAAAACCACATTGAGATATCATCTCACACCAGTTAGAATGGCAATCATTAAAAAATTGGAGACGACAGATCCTGGAGATGGTGTGGAGAAATAGGAACTCTTTTACACTGTTGGTGGGAGTAAATTAGTTCAACCATTGTGGATGACAATGTGGCTATTCCTCAAGGATCTAGAAAGAGAAATACCATTTGACCCAGCAATCCCATTACTGGGTACATACCCAAAGGATTATATCCAAAGGATTTTAAATAGTTCTATTATAAAGACACATGCACATGTATGTTCATAGCAGCACTGTTTACAATAGCAAAGACCTGGAACCAACCCAAATGCCCATCGATGATAGACTGGACAGGGAAAATGTGGCACATATACACCATGGAAGTACTATGTAGCCATAAAAAAAGATGAGTTTGTGTCCTTTGTAGGGACATGGATGAACCTGGAAACCATCATTCTCAGCAAACTGACACAAGAACAGAAAATCAAATACTGCATGTTCTCACTCATAGGTGGGTGTTGAACAATGAGAACACATGGACACAGGGAGGGGAGCATCACACACTGGGGTCTGTCGGGGGGAAATAGGGGAGGGACAGCGAGGGGTGGGGAGTTGGGAAGAAATTACATGGGGAGAAATGCCAGATATAGGTGATGGGGAGAAAGGCAGAAAATCACACTGCCATATGTGTACCTATGCAACAATCTTGCATGTTCTTCACATGTACCCCAAAACCTAAAATGCAATTAAAAAAAGAAAAAAAATTCAAATCACATATGTTCTACTTTATGCAAACTTGTATTCTTAGTTTTGTGAACAAAAATTTGAATGAAATACATTTTTTAAAAAATTCAAATCACATATATTCTACTTTATGCAAACTTGAATTCTTAGTTTTGAGAACAAACATTTGAATGAAAAACAAAAATCTGAATGAAATACAGTATAATGTACTTCCAATGATATTATAAAATGTGTTTAGAATAATAGATTATTTTTTTCCATGCAAATCTCTGAGAAAGGACAAAATAAACACCTGAAAAGATGTCAGAACATTCTTTTAAACTCCCCCACCAAGAAGAGAAGATCCACAATTCCCCTTCTTCTAAAGAGGAGCAAAAAATTAGATGTAAAACAGGTGATGTGCAGTATGTTCTGTGCCTAATAGCTAATCTCTCATGGCAGCTTAGAACTGATTTCACAGCCATCTAAAAGGAATGATACCAACTTCAGCATAAATACCTCTCACAATGAACTGACATGGGCTGACACCAACTTCAGCATAAACATGTCTCACAATGAACTGATAATGAACCACTTGAATTTTTCAGTTTTCCAGAAAGGAAATGATGGAGGATCATACAGTGAGTGCTATCTTAAGTCATGGCATCTGTATCAATATTTTCACAGAAGGGAATCACAGCAACCCAAAATCAGTGGATGAGGGAAATTTCACCAAAGTAAAGGTGTTTATCCTTTTAAAGTTCACAGCAGATTTGGGGTTACAGCAAGTGCATTTTTTCATATTTCTCACCATTTATGTCATAAGTCTCTCAGACAACATCATTCTGATTTCTCTCATCTGTGTTGATTCTTGGCTCCACACACCCATGCATTTCTTCATTGGAAACCTATTACTTCAGAATCTCTGCTATTTTTCTGTGTCCCCCAATCCTGATGACCTGCATCTCTGATGACAAAATCATCTCCTTTGCTGGCTGTCTGGCTCAGTTCTTCTTTGCTGAGCTGGCCTATAGTGAGTGCTACCTGCTGGCTGCCATGGCTTATGACTACTGTGTGATAATCTCCAAGCTTCTGCTTTATTCTCAGGCCATGTCCCCAAAGTTATGTGCCAGTCTTGTCATTTCATACCTTGGTAGCTTTGTAAACTCAACCATCATCACCAGTGAGATATTCCTGAGCTTCTGTGGCAGCAATATCATTGATGATTTCTTCTGTGATCTGCCCCCACTTGTATAGTTGAAGTGTGATGTGGAAAGATATCAGGTTGTGCTGCATTTTATACTTGCTTTTAATGTTATCACTTCTACTGTACTTATTCTTGCATCCATCTCTTCATCATTGCAGCCATTTCGAAGATTCCTTCCACTGAGGGCCGCCTCCAGGCCTTCTCCACTTGTGGGTCTCATCTGACAGTTGTCACCTTGTATTATGGTACAATCTTCTTCATTTACTTTTGACCAAGCACTAGCTTTGATCTAGAAAGGGATAAAGTGGGGTCAGTGTTCTATACTCTGGTGATTCCAATGCTAAATCCCTTGATCTGTAGCTTAAGAAATAAGGATGTCAGAGATGCCTTGAAGAAAATGTTAGATAGTCTTAAGTTTCTTAAATAAAAATAGTTGGTAAACGATTTTTTAACAGAATATCTCCATGTCATTGTTTCTGGTTTATATTCTCAGAAATGAATGAAAGGTAAAATCATTTTATAACTTGGAAACAGAAGTCTGCATTTGTGTTTTTAAGTTGGAACTAAGATATTTGAATGTATTTTTTAAATAAATGAGGCTGGGGCATTTGCAAAACCTACTATGCATGGTAGCGTGGAATAGAGTCTATAAAATTGTTAGGAGTCTGAGAAGATTGAAAGAAAGGAGATTAAATGTGTTTTTTAAAAAATTGACATTTCATAAGTTGCCTATATATAGTATTTTAAACAATAAATGAGAATAATATAGCTTGTTATGTAATCATTATCAGGATTAAATAGACTAAATGATTTACCTAAAATCATAAAGTTCATTGGTGAGAACACAGAATGTAAACTCAGAACTTACAAAAAAATAACAAGAAAAAAAACAAAGGTATTTATCTCACCTGTTAGATGAGAGAGTTAGGAAGTCTCACACAAAAAGCATATACTGTATGCATTAGCTATTTTTCCTGATGTGCTCCCCTCCTTGCCCTCCCCCTACATGCCCCAGTGTGTTTTCTTCCCCTCCCTATGTCCACGTGTTTTCATAGTTCAGCTCCCACTTATAAGTGAGAACATGCGGTGTTTGGTTTTTTATTCCTGCATTAGTTTTCTGAAGATAATGGCTTCCAGTTTCATCCATGTCCCTGCAAAGAATATGGTCTTGTTCCTTTTTATGGCTGCATAGTATTCCATGGTGTATATGCATACCTAGGTGATGGGTTGATAGGTGCAGCAAACCGCCATGGCACACATTTACCTATGTAACAAACCTGCAGTTCCTGCACATGTAGCCCAGAACTTAAAATAAAATAAAATAAAATAAAAAGAGTACTGTAAAATTCCTCTAGAAACAAGTTTTTTTTTTTTTTTCTTTCTGGTTTTCATTTTTTAGCTTGCCATTATACAAAGATGACAGATCTCCTTAGCAATAGACAAAATAGATAACCAATATCAATACTTAGAATCACTGTGTACTTTCAATAAAAAAGTAATTTCCTTAACAGTGAAAGAATTAGGGCAGAAGTGGAGCAGTCATATGAGATAGACAGAAAGGAAGATGTAGGTAGGACACAGAAACAGATCGAAAGTAGGGTCAGAGAGAGATTTCAGAAAACTTTACATGCAAGGGAAGATTTAGAGTGAAAATCTTTACCAGGAGAACAGTGACTGATAACAGTCAAGGATATATGAACTTTGGTATGTTGTTTTTTAGTGTTATGTTATAAATTAATTAAAAATCAGAGACTATTTCACTGTGAAATATCAAATTTCCTAGTTTTAGTAGTCTTTTTAGAAATAAAACATGAGGCTGTTCCAACATAAAAAGGCCCTCGTTCTGGAAATTCAGTGCATTAGGTTGCAAGTGCTGCTATAACAAAATAGTGTAGTCTGGGTGGCTTACAAAACAGACGTTTATTCTCCCATAGTTCTGAGGGCTAAAGGTCCAAGTTGAAGGTGCTGGCAGGATTCTGAGACCTCTCTCCTTGGCTCTCAGGTGACACTCTTGCTGTGTTCGCACGTGGTTTTCTTTCTGTGCACTTAAATCCCTGGTCTCTGCCTATGCTCAACTTTCCTTTTTTTACAAAGACACCAGTTAGATTGGATTGAGCCTACTCTAACTTATTTTAACTCATTTTAACTTAATCACCTCTTTAAAGGGCCCATCTTCAAATACAGTCAGATTCTAAGGTACTGTAAGTTAGGGCTTCAACGTATGAATTTCTAGAAGACATAATTCAGACCATACCCCAGGGATAGGTAGTAGATTTGCAGTAGAGGAGACAAGGGTGGGTAGTCTGGACAGAGAAAAGAGCATATGGCATGGAAAAAAATATAAGACCACATGATATTTTCTAGTACAATTTAAAAATTCAATTATAAGACACAATATAACAGAATTATATTATGACTTAGATCCATTAAGAGAGTCAACTTTTAATGAAATATTTACTCATTTCATCATATCCTAATTTATTTAACATCCTTAAACTCCCAATGAACTCTAATTGATTCTTTGGAGACAAGGCACATATTTCTGTGCTTCTGTGAGGGAGATGTCTCAAAGGGCTGTTGAGAAAATACATATATTGAGTGCAACAAAGGCACATCAAACACCAGAGGAGAGGGAAAAGTGTCACTTCCAAGAGCTGGCCTTCCAAACCAAGTGTAAGTACTTGGGATCAGGGGCAGCGAGGTGGTCTGGCCTCTCTGTGACCTCAGCTGCAAATCAGAAGGGGGATATAGAATCTGGCATGGCTCTCAAAGGATTACTGCTGTGCCACACATGCACACAGGTGCACAAACAGGCACATGCAGACTCCCTAGTAAATCCATTTAGTGATACATCCTGCTCTCCCTTAGAATTTGAAACACAGTCTTATATCTATGCTGAACCATTATATATTCACTTACGCAGTGAACAATTCAAGAGGACAAAAGAATGTGACTTCCTTTCTGACTCCAGTGACTGTGCTACTCTAAACTGCTAATGTATGGCATTTTCACTTCTTGGCACTAAATTCCAGGTGCCAGAGAGGCACATTCCTTCCAAAGAATTTTTCTTGCTCCAGTGAAGGGAACAGAGACCTGGGCTGCAGCAGGGGAAGATGCATCTTGATAAGCCACTCCATAGGAGATTCTTTAGCATGATCGGCTTGGGCATTTTCTGTGCCTTTTATTTTACATTGAGATATTTGGTAATTTGTTTCAAATTCAAGATGGACTTGCGGTCTTGGAAGTGAGTCTTCTCTTTTATTTACTCTTCCTTTTTATTATGATACAGCACACTGTGCTGGAAAAGTCTACTTGAGGATAAATCTTGATCTGGATGTTTTGAACAAGCCTAGAAATAGGCAGTACTTTGTTAAACCAGCTTCAAGATATGAAGGTAATTAACCAATTACTCATTCAGAAATATTTACTGAGTGCCCGTTTGTTACTAGGAACTGTTCTTTGTGCTGGGATACAGCAATAAACAGGACAGATAAATATTTTGCCCCATGCTGGTGGGGAGAAGCAGGCAATCGATGCAGGCAATCGATTTAATAAGCAGGAGTTAAGAGGATGACAATAGATGTGGGGGATAACACAGCAGCATCGGAGTAGAGCAATAAGGATGAGGATTGTTGGAGGGAAAGGGACATGGAATTTAAAGATGTGGTTAGTCTGGATCTTTGTCAGAAAGTGACATTTCGAAGAAACTTAAAGAAGATGGATGGGTGAGCCATGCAAACATCTGGAGAATAGTGTTTCAGGCAGAGGGAACAGAGAGTCAGAAATCTTTGATGCTGGGACAGAGATGGTACACTTGAGAAAAAGTAAGAAAGCCATCAAGGCAGAAGGAAGGAGGAGGTGGTGAGTGTTAGGAGGTAAGTTTCTTTAGGTAGGAGAGGGACAGAAAATGGGTTTTAACTTCGAATAAATGAGAAGCCTTTACAGGGTTTTAAATACAGAAGCAACTTATTTATTTATTTAATGGCCCATGCTGGCTGTTGTATTGAAAATATATCGTAGAGAACAAGGGTGTAGATGAGTTAGAAGGCAATGACAATATTCTTGGCAATAGATCGTGGAGGTTTGAACAAGGGCGGTAGCAGTGGAGGTGGGGAGAAGTGGTCAGGTTTGGGATACATTTTGAAGGTAGGAAAATCACAATTTTCTGAAAGATTGAAAAGTAGATAGTAAAGAAAGAGAGTAGGTTGATTCCAAATTTTTGACTTCAGACACTGGAAGAGTAGAATTTTATTAATTAATATTGAACAATCAATTTTTGGAACTGAACATTAGGGGTTCAACTTTAAACATGGTTAGTTTTAAATACCTATTACTTTTCTCTTATTACAGAATATTAGCACCAGATAGAAACTTAGTCATCTTTCAGTGGTAGAATTTTTAAATATGAAATCATAACTAGCAAATTAATAGATTTTTGGGAGTTTGTGAACTCATTGAAATTTCGGTGTTTTTACATATGTACATAAAAATATTTGAGAATTATCACTGCTAATTTTATCAAGTTCTCAAAGATTTTCATGAGTCCAGAAATTTAAGAGCCATTACTTATTTGCAGATAAAGAAATTAAGAAATGCCATGGTTAGAAAATGTGCATATCATAAACTTAAATTTTAAGGAAACAAGAATGTGTATGCAAATCATGAGATGAAAAGAATGATGCAATTATTTGCAGCAAATTTCATTTCTCACTCCAACCAAGGCAGTGGTAATGTCCTGCGTATCCAAAGATATATGCGTGTATAAGGACTGTCAATCTGCTCTGCTGCACTGTACTGCAACAAGTGACGCTATGTACTGTTTCATGAAAGTTTTTCTTTATTCTTTCTTTCTTTCTTTCTTTTTTTTTGAGACAGGGCATCTCTCTGTCACTCATGCTAGAGTGCAATGGTGCGATCTCAGCTTACTGCAACCTCTGCCTCCTGGGTTCAAGAAATTTTTGTGCCTCAGCCTTCTGAGTAGCTGGGATTACAGGCATGTGCTACCATGCCTGGATAATTTTTAGTAGAAACAGGATTTTGCTATGCTGGCCAGGCTGGTCCTAAACTCCTGGCTTCAAGTGATCCACCTGCTTCAGCCTCCCAAAGTGCTGGGATTACAAGCATGGACCATGCCTGGCCCATGACAATTTCCATGAGATATTTTAACAAATTGGAATCATAGAAATTTGGTGCTTGGAATAGTAGCAACCAAAATTTTCAGATGGGTGAATTGTGTTCCTGAGATGAGGAATTACTTTCCTAAGTCAGACAGGTGATTAGTGTCATGGGTATGTGCCAGCTATTGGACCCCGCGATCCTAAACCCTATGACACCTTTGTGAAATTACATGGGAGTAGTTTACAAAAACATTAAATTCTAGGATCTTAGCAAGATATGGAATGATACCATCATTCTGGCTTAAATTGCTTATTTATAGAAACTTGGCCTTATTTATTTATTTATGTTTTACAAGCTCCGACTTTATAAATAAGTCACATAATTATCCTCTCAGAATAATGATAGTTACAATTTTATACATTGATTTTCTATCCAGAAAATGGGCTTTTTTCTTAACATGGATGTTCTCTTACTGTTTTGGAGCTAAATACATGTATTTTGGGGATTGTTAAGATACTTTCCCAAGATTACAGAACTAAAAAGTGAGATCTGGTTTTAAACTCAGACTTCATATCACTTGGGAAATTCTGCCTATGCCAAGCCTGTCTTTTCTCACCTGGGCTTCCTCATATGTCTGTGGGTAACTCTTAGCTCCACTGTAGGCTGAATCATATAGAAGGGCCCCACCCACATGTTTGGGGGACTGCTTGCAGTCAGCTGGGGTGACAGAGAGAGCACAGCCAGATGTCTCATCCAGCAAACTAACCCAGACTTTTTTGCATGATGGTTGTAGAATTCTAAAAGTGTGAAGAGAAGCATAAAAAGCCTCTTGAAATCCAGGCTTTGAATGCACATGGAGCTGCCTATCTGTCAATCTATTGGCCAAAGCAAACCACCAAGCCATCCAAGTCTCAAGGGGTTAAGTATAAGAGTTAGAATAGTATCTGGTACATTGTCAGTAATGTATTTATATTTGTACTAATAGCAGCAGAGGTAGTACAGTATGCTAGCATTTATATACCTACCACCAAAATACTTGACACATAAGAAGTTTTCAATAACTTATGGAAACACAGTGAAATTTTTTGAGTACCCACTAATGTACCCAATATTGGGTTTGGTTATTTTTAGGTATGTTTTCTTTATTCAACCAGACAGTCTGTCAAGAAGTTATTAGTTGCTGGGCACGGTGGCTCACACCTGCAATCCCAGCACTTTGGGAGGCTGAGGCAGGTGGATCACCTGAGGTCAGGAGTTCGAAACTAGCCTGGCCAAGATGGCGAAACCCTGTCTCTATTAAAAATACAAAAATTAGCCAGGTGTGGTGGTGGGCATCTGTAATCCCCGTTACTCAGGAGGCTGAGGCAGGAGAATTGCTTGAACCCAGGAGACAGGTTGCAGTGAGTGGAGATCATACCATTGCACTCCAGCCTAGGTAGCAGAGGGAGACTCCATCCAAAAAAAAAAAAAAGTTATTAGTTATTAGTCATCTTTTTGAGCTTCATTTTTCTCAAGATTTATGAGAATATGAAACTTGCCCTGTAATAAATAGTTAATAAGTAAAATTCCTAATTTTCAAATTATTTCTGACTCCAATTCCAGTAATTTTTCCAAGTCATGGACTGAAGTCCTATAATTCTAGATAGTAACGGAGAAAAATCCACAAGCTTCTTAGTAATTGTTGATTTAATTGATACCCTTGTTAACTTATGTCAATAGAAAAATCACTAAATGATACTTCTCCCTTCTCATGAAAGTCAGGCTTTCACCTCTGTGGACATGGAAGTAGGAAATCGCACCATCCTGACTGAATTCATCTTGGTGGGTTTCTCAGCAGACCCACAGTGGCAGCTGATTCTGTTTGGAGTGTTTCTGATGCTCTATTTGGTAACCTTGTCAGGAAACATGACCTTGGTTATCTTAATCCGAATTGATCCCCACTTGCATATGCCTATGTACTTTTTCATTGGCAACCTGTCTTTTTTGGATTTCTGGTATACGTCTGTGTATACTCCCAAAATCCTGGCCAGTTGTGTCTCAAAAGATAAGCGCATTTCCTTGGCTGGATGTGGGGCTCAGCTGTTTTTTTCCTGTGTTGTAGCCTACACTGAATGCTATCTCCTGGCAGCCATGGCTTACGACCGTCATGCAGCAATTTGTAACCCATTGCTTTATTCAGGTACCATGTCCACTGCCCTCTGTACTGGGCTTGTTGCTGGCTCCTACGTAGGAGGATTTTTGAATGCCATAGCCCATACTGCCAATACCTTTCGCCTGCGTTTTTGTGGTAAAAATATCATTGACCACTTTTTCTGTGATGTGCCACCATTGGTAAAAATGTCCTGTTCAGACACGAGGGTCTATGAGAAAGTCCTCCTTGGTGTGGTGGGCTTCACAGTCCTCTCCAGCATTCTTGCTATTCTGATTTCCTATGTCAACATCCTCCTGGCTATCCTGAGAATACACTCAGCTTCAGGAAGACGCAAAGCGTTCTCCACCTGTGCTTCTCACCTCATCTCAGTCACGCTCTTCTATGGATCGCTGTTGTTTATGTATTCAAGGCCTAGTTCCACCTACTCCCTAGAGAGGGACAAAGTAGCTGCCTTGTTCTACACTGTGATCAACCCACTGCTCAACCCGCTCATCTATAGCCTGAGAAACAAAGATGTCAAAGAGGCCTTCAGGAAAGCAATAAAGACTATACAACCACAAACATGAACGTTATTCTCTTTGCAAATGCTGTTATTGAATTTTTCAGATTATTGGTTTATAAATGTGTTCATATGCATTTCTGTAGTTCAATTAAATCCAATAAGTCACATCTAAAACATTAAAAAGATTGAGCAAATGACTCTTTAATTGTTATTAGTTTGTTGTGATGTAAACAAAACAAACTAATCTTTAAAACTTATAGTATTGGGTTGTTTGACATTCTGCAATATGGTATTTTGTCTCAGCAGTATTATATTTTTCACAGATTTCATTGTGTTTGCTACCTTTGGGAGATCTTGGGAACAAAACAGATTTTGTGGTTTCATGAATATATTTTGACTTTGAAGCTGGGTAAGCAATCTTTACTAGGTAAGAAGAATATCTGAAATGGTGACACTTCTGGAAATATGCTCAAGATTTTACAAATATTTAAGAAAATAATTTCCTCAAAATTTCTTCAGAAAGATCTAATTGAACATATAGGAAATATCTTTGTAAACCTCATGCTTTATACATAAAGAAAATATTAGGAAAATGTTTAAGAGTTGTTTAGATTACAAACAACAATGACAATAAAACTATTTCTAAATTTATGAATCAATATGTGTCTTTAGAATTGCATACCATCTTAAAAGAATGTTCCTCTTACATGGAGTGAGTACTCTGCAGTACTCTCTCTCAGACCACACAGCAATGTAACAACATCAAAATGAAACATATGAACAACAGCAGTTACCACTGTTCCCTAGTTCGCTTTCTTTTTCCTTTGTCTTGACCAAAAAACATAAGTTGGATGTTTTTCCCTGCCCTGGACCAAGCCCAGGCCTTGAACATTCGTAAGAACTGATAAGCTTGTTTAGGTTGATGTCTGAAACCCTGAAAAATCAAACATGTTGCTAACCACGTGGAAACTAGCCCTGGCCGTGAGCCCAATTCCTTAAACCCTTATGCAAACTCCATAACTGAACCCCCTTGTGATGGCGGGTTGGGTTGATATTTCATTTAGTAGCCTTTAGAAGACTGCAAGTTAAGGAATATTGGTAACATTTTTCAAATCAGAAGCTTGCAGCTCAGACGTTAGCACTTGGTTAATGAAAGGTTATAGCGTTTGCTTTAATGAGCATATTTACAGAATTAATTAAAATTTAAAAATTTATGACAAATAGTTGTAGCCGTTTCATCTGTCTTTGCTTTGACATTTCTCATCTTTCTGTTCAGCTGCATTTATTTTCTAACACGTCCTACGTCTTTGCATCAAAATAATGTTAACATTCCCTATGCCTCTATCACAAAGGAAGCTTTTTGAGTACTTGACCAGAAGGATTTGGGGTGTATTCCCTAAATATCAATGATCCATATTATGTTTTATTTTCATCTCCATAATATTCACTATGTAGGAAAAACATTAGGGGAAAAAACAAAGTAAAATATAATTTTACTTTAGGATGCCAGATGTATTACTCTTTCATTTTGCATTAATCGAAGATACTGATTTTTAAAAACTGTATCAATATCGAATGGAATCTACAATTCTGTAGTATATATTATAGTCTAATTTCAAAATAAAAAAAAACAAAAAATGCAAAGAAACAAAATTTTTCCTGTTGAATTTTGTTCAATGGTAAAAAAGATACAAAAATCCAGTTCCACAACCTCTCTGAGTGGTTTGTTATCACTTAGCACGGTTTGAGAACTTTAGGTCAATTCAGACTTTGGATTATGCTGACTTGAAGAATTTTTGCAGAGCTTCTTTCACGTCTTTATTTCTCAGACTGTAGATCAAGGGGTTCAACATGGGGAACAGCACGGTATAAAAGGTAGAAACTATTTTGTCCATCTTGAGGGAGTAGCTGGAACTTGGCCTAGAGTAGATGTAAAGAATGGAGCCATAGTATAAAGTAACAGAGATCAGGTGGGAGGAGCATGTGGAGAAGACTTTGAGGCGGCCCTGGGTGGAGCGTATCCTCAGGATGGTGGCGATGATGGAGAGGTAGGAGGCCAGGATGAACACTGTAGGGGAGATGACATTGGAGGCCAGCAGCAAGCACAGCACAACCTGGTAGCTCTCTCTCACATTGCATGCCAGCTTCACCAGGGGTGGGACATCACAGAAAAAGTCATCAATAACATTGTCACCACAAAAATCCAATGTGAATGTATTGCTGGTTAATATTATTGCATTGACAAAACCACCAGCATAGGAATATAAAACCAAACAGATGCACAATCTACTTGTCATGGCCCGTGCATAAAGCAGGGGCTTGGAGATGGCCACGTAGCGGTCATAAGCCATGGCGGCCAGCAGGTAGCACTCACTATAGGCAAGCCCAGCAGAGAAGAAAAATTGACACAGGCAGCCAGCAAAGGAGATGCTTTTGTCTTCAGAGATGCAGGTCACTAGGATCTTTGGGGTATAGACAGAGGAGTACCAGAGATCCAGGAACGACAGATTTCCAAGGAAAAAATACATGGGTGTGTGGAGGCGGGAGTCATTACAGATCAACACCATGAGGGTGATATTTCCTGCCACGGTCAGAGAGTACACGCCCAGGAACACCACAAACAGTCCCAGCTGCATCCCTTGATCTGTGGTGAAGCCCAGCAGGATGAACTCAGTCACTGAGTGATTGCTCCTCTCCATGGCTTATGGATACTGCACCTACAAATAGAGTAGAAAAGAGCTTAATTGCCTCAATCAATACCAAATGATGGCATTTTCTATGCTAAGCACCTGACATGTAATCAACACTAAGGAAGAATTTTGGCTGCTTTAGGTAGGTGGTGGGAGCTTTCTGAGCTTCACTATATTTCTTGTGATAAAATGCATTTAATAACAGGAAAACCTTAATGCTATTAATATGGTTATTAATTTTTCTTGAAAAAAATTTTTTATTGAGCCCCATGTGCTGTTCCAGACAGTGGAATATAGCAGTGACGATGACAGGGCTGACTCCTATCCTACTGAGCTTTTATTCTAGAAGAAATAGATACATAGAAAACAAATAAGTACAGTATCAATTAATGTTCAATACAATAAGAAAATAAAACTAGGTGATGAGATAGAAACGAACCAGGAAGAGTTCGTCAAATTTAGACCCTGGGAGAAAAAATATCCTTTTCCTATTCCCAGCTGTGGATGGATAAATTGTTCAGTGCCCATGAGATCTGGAAAGGTCCCTGTGGTTTAGAAGATGGTAACAATGTATTTTTCCACAATCACAGAAAAAATTATCCTCTCAGTTACTCTGCAGGAGTCTTTGGTACATTTATCTTAAATCTCAGGGAAGGAATCAGATTAAGAATCAGGGTGAAGCTTGGGTAAAGATCAATGAATTTATCTGTCTCTGCCAAGTAAAAAATGTGTGATGTCCTTATGGTCTTTGGGGTATAAAATGTTGAGACTCAGCATTATTTCTCGGTCTCTATAAGTAGTCATGGACATAAAATGTGGCACATATACACCATGGAATACTATGCAGCCATAAAAAATGATGAGTTTGTGTCCTTTATAGGGACATGGATGAACCTGAAAACCATCATTCTCAGCAAGCTGATACAAGAAAAGAAAATCAAACACTGCATGTTCTCACTCATAGGTGGGTGTGGAACAATGAGAACGCATGGACACAGCGAGTGGAACATCATACACTGGGGCCTGTTTGGAGGTGGGGGGCCAAGAGGAGGGAGATCATTAGGACTAATGCCTAATGCATGCGGGGTTTAAACCTAGATGATGGGTTGATAAGTGCAGCAAACCACCATGGCACATGTATACCTATATAACAAACCTGCACCTTCTGCACATGTATCCCAGAACTTAAAGAAAAACAACAATAAAAATAAAGAAAAATAAAAACCAGCAGCCATGAGCACGCATGATGCACAAGTTTTGGTAACTAAATACCATTTTTCCACTAAAAGGACCAAAAACTCCTCGAAGAAATGGCTAATCCAGGTTTGGATTAAGGAATGGAGGAGTTGAGTCTGGGACATCTTGTGGCAGAAACTAATATTCAAAAATTATAGAGACATGTTAAAAGGACCCCGAAGCTAGCATGAAGAACCTTCCATTGGATGCATTTTAGACAACTTTATATCAAAAAGTATAATGACAATAATTGAATAAAACATATTGAATATAAAATAAAAAAGAACACTCTTTAAAGGATGTTATCATCTATGGAGACTCCACTCCAAAACTTTGCATTTTACTCTATGAATCTTCATAGATTTTTCTAGGAATTATGTAAAGAAATGCAAAATAATGAAAACATTCCAAAGTGGTTAAATTACCTGTGGCAATACAGCCGTCAACTTGCTTTTTTTCACTGGGTTACTGAGGTGAAGTAGAGATAGAAGCCCGCAGGATAAACTCTGTGAGAGCATGGATGTTTGTTTCCTTTGCATGTTACATATCATACCCCCACTGCCTAGAATAGTACCTGGAATATAATAGACATACAATAAATATTTATGAAATAAACAAATAGGTAACCCTGACTCAGAAGAGAAACAAGTCAAGAGAATTGATTTTCTGGGTGTCCTCTAATGATGTCATTATACCCTAAAACCACTAAATAATTGCTTGATATTCCACATGCATTTTGTGGCACAAGCAATCCCAGGTCATCTGTGTTTTTTGGAAGACAGGTGCAGGGACAAAGAAATCAGTCCACAATATAGTCAGCCTAACCAAATATTTGCTTTCCCAAATGGAGTGTCTGTGAAGAAAGTGTTTTTCATCTGAGTAACAGATTGCATGTCATATGTCATGACGTTTAGGAAGCATGCCTAAGACATCAGAGCTGACTGCTCACACTAGAGACAGATGGGATATCCTGGAAAAAGCATTTGTCTTTCAACGATTGAGAAGGATTCAAGTTCTCCATCATTAGTCAGCAATGTAAATTTCTTCACTTGTAATATAGGGATAATTTATCTCGTCTTAGGGTTGTTATAAAGGAGTTTACTCAAGTAAAGACTATGTACAATACCTAGCACGTGATAAACACTAAAGTAACAAGTGGTTCTCAAATTCTTTTCACCTAATAATGCCCCAGTGTTTTTAACTCAGCAGGCTGCAGGTGAGCCCCCAGGAATCTGCTTTCATTAAAGCAGTCCAAGTGTTCGTAATGTGGATTGTCTGTAGATTATGTTGAGAAATGCTAAAACAAATATCAGTTGTTTTTATAAAAGTTTTCAGAATCAAAATCAAGAAAAAAAAGTGACAAATATGGCTGGGCATGGTGGCTCATTCCTTTAATCCCAGCACTTTGGGAGGCTGAGGTGGGAGGGTCTCTTGAGCCCAGGAGTTCATAAACAGCGTGGGCCACACAGTGTGACTATGTCTCTATAATACATACATACATAAGAAATAATTTAAAAAGTGACAAAAAGAGCCAGAGAAGGCAATTAAGAAGGTATCTCATGCTTGTATGTCCGATAAAACTATCACGAAAGACTGCAAAAACCACATCCTTGCACAAAGGTCATCACAACCTTACACAAAAAGTATTTCTGCAAGGACATCTGCCCAGAAACGGCCTGTCCAACTGGATATCTACTGGGCCATGCACCCCGTCTGCTACTGCTGGGTGCTGGAGAACCTGGTAAAAGCACATTGTGAAGCAGATGAGGATTCTACATGTTCATGGGTTTAATGGAGAGGATGCTGAAGAGGACCTGCAGGCTGCAAGGAGCGACAGTGATGTAATATATTGTCTCTAGATGAGGGCTACAGTTTCTCATCTTCCTGGGTACGTCCTGTCTCAATTTGCATGCTGGAGTTGCTTGGTCTTAGGAACTTTTAATAAGAATACTATTCTGTTGTCTGTCAGGGGAGGGGGCAGCGGGTCCCTACTACCTGACCTTGAACTATGATTAAAAAAAAAAAAAAGAACTGAAATTTTTAATTGGTAAAAATGTTTGATGTCAACTTTCCAAAAAGGCATCTATATAAGAAATGACTAATTGACAATCTACTGTACCAAAATTTGGCATTTGAGCAAAATATGACAAGTCCTTAGTGAGCAACCTACTGTGTACTCGATGTTGTGCTAAACCGTTGAATCCTACTAATACCTTGCCTGCATATATCTCTGTGACTCTGTTCTGCAAGTAAATATAATTATTAACATTTGTGATAAATAAAAATTCTCTGCATGTTTTAGCAAAACAAAGAAACAAAACCAAACAACAACAACAAAAACCAGGCATCACCCTTGTCATCTATCTTTGTAGCCAAGGATTATTATTTCAAAATAATCACATAATTCCCACTTAAAAAAAAAACTTTTTTTTTCCATTACCTCCTGAATATGCTTATAGTTTACTGTGGCATTTGTATTCCCATGGCAACACTCTATCCTCAAATAAATCTACTTTTTTTTTAGATAGACTCTCTATGTTTGTTATTTAGGTTGACATATATGGTTTCAGAAATAGAACCTGAAAAAGATAATGATTGAACGAAATTGGTGATTCTTGAACAGATGTGCAGTGATCACTGGAGCCTTTTGCATTTTCCTTTACTTCCTTGGCACACTTTTCTGCCCTCATGAGTCTGCTCTTAGGCTGAGCCTGCCTCTTTCAGTAAAGGCTTTTTGATATCAGTCAGGATCTGTTTTTTATATAGTTACCTTAATAAGGGACCATGCATCCCTCCTGGGGTAATAAAAGACTTTTTGTCTTTTGTGGTAAATCTTTTTTGGTGTAAAGACACGTGTCTTTCTGGATTGAGTACTCTGGTTCTACAGAATTTGCGCTCTATCTCAGAGGCATGTCTTTTCTGGTGAATTCACTTTCGGTCTCTATGCCTAGTTTAATATTTTCTTTGATTTGTATGCTGAGCTTGAAATTTTTATGAACACTCTTATCTTGGTTTCTTTTGATTTGGTTTGATTCTTTTCCCTTGTCTTTTTCTAAAATTATTCTGAAAGCAAAAATACATTCTAAATGGTAGGTGCAGAAAGGCCAATTAAAAGCCATGAGTGCAATTGCTACCATGTAAAACACTGGTCTAAACGCCTGACATTTCCTGATAGTAATGGTAGGAATTTCTTTGCTCTCAAGAGATGAGTAAGAAACAGAATGGGTTTTTTAAACATAAAGGCATGACAGGTTTTTGGGACTCCAGCTGGCCAAATTTTATGGCCCATGCTTATGCATACTTTAAAATTGATAAGCAACGTTACATCAAGAAAAATTCAGAGCCCAAATGTTCATTATTTAAACTGTTTATAAAGACCAGCAATGGTCATGCTAACATTTAGAGCCTTCTTAGTTCTCTCTCTCTCTCTCTCTCTTTTTTCTTACTGCCTACTTTGAATTTGCTGACTTTTTACTGGCGTTGACATAAAACTCACTGCTTATGGCATTCTAGTCAAAACTTTTTAAAACGTCTTAAAGGGGTTTTAAATTAATAGCTTCACAAATTATAAGAGCTCCATGGTTACCAACAACCTAGGCATCATTAGAAAATACAAAAAATTAGCTGGGCATGGTGGCGCATGTCTGTAATCCCAGCTACTCAGGAGGCTGAGGCAGGAGAATTGCCTGAACCCAGGAGGCGGAGGT